>NC_082697.1:41377449-41677449 GCF_949987515.2 Delphinus delphis | reverse complement strand
ATTGTATTTTCTCACCCTTTTTATTCTTTCTAACAAGAGAACATGTATATTACAAGCAATTTACCTACACAGCTTCTCTGAGTCACTTTGCCAAAAAAAATAACCAATAAGCTCTCATTTACCCCTTTGTACATTCATTCGTGCAACAGATATTTACTGAGTGCCCTCTATGTAGCAGGTCCCTGCTCTCTTAAAGCTTTCAATTTAGAGAGAAAACAATAAATATTCTAAATAAATATACCTGGTTTATTCAACAAGAAAGACTTCTAGGGATGAACTACTAAGGCAGTCATATATTTGTCCCCCGTTGTCCTTCAGTTTGATGGGAGTTGGGTCTTTTTTTGTTCCTTTGATATCCAGTGTCGTGTAATGATCAAATGTGAACCTGATGAAAAGTGGAGAAGTTTTCCTTACCACAGCCAGACCTGCCGTAGGTGAGAAGCCAGCTGCTGGGGAAGGAGAGTAGATAGATGTCCTTTGTTTCTTTTTCCCCAATTTATACTTGTCCTTCTCGTCCCTCAACTTGCTAACCTAGTGACACACACGAGGAAACAGAGCAACAATGTGGCACTGCCACAAACTGGCAATATATTCTCCTTTTCTAGGCGTTCAGAGCTGCCTTCTTCTCTGTTGGGTGTATTAAGGGGGTCTTCAGAGATTCCCAGTTCCTGGTAGAAGACTTCTCGCCTGGAATTCTCCTTCTTTGGTTCAAGAAAACCAAGGGTATTCCTAGCTTCTTCATAGCAATTCACTTTACTCGTCCGGATCTGAGTTGATCCTGTGCCTGATTTGACTCATTGAGGCCCATCTCTGGTCCATGGTCCAACTTTGCCCCATCGTGACTGGGTACGCTGGTGAGTCTCTAACAGCAACCTTCCTTTACTCCTCCTCTTACAGCAGCCAGCCAAGTCTATCTCTCAGCTTTTAGATTTTCCAAGAGGAGGATGACTCCAATTCACAGCCTCCCTTTCCCAACTCTGAGGGTCATAGTCTACACTCTCTCAGTGGTCTTAGGAAAGTGTCCCTCTCTTGACTTAAGGTAAAAAGAGAAATAACCTGCCTTCCTCTGGGACAGACAGAGGGTCTAGCACAGTGCTGTGCTGGTAAATGTTTAACAAAGAGCTCTCTCTAAAAAACAGAAGTATGCATATATACCTGTATATAAGTTTATTATGAATTTTACTGATATAGAGGAGGCATAGCACACAATTTACAGAATAATAAAAAAAACACGAGTATTTATTGTAAATTCTACATGGTCAACTGATTCTCACAGAATGATTTAATCAATTTACGCTAAACTTTTGTTATCTGTGAGCAGCCTACAGTTGCAACCAATAAACAAGTGTAATTGCAACATGAATACTGGTTGATATTTTCATTTACATTAATGAGTAATATGAAAGTGACAGTTCATAATGTAACAGTGCTGCTGTGATCTGAATGTTTGTGCGCCCCCAAATTTATATGCTGAAATTCTAACCCCAAAAGTGATGGTATTAGTAGGTGGAGCCTTTGGGAAGTGATTAGGTCACAAAGGGCAAGCCCTCATGAATGGGATTAGTGCTCCTATGAAGGAGACTCCACAAAGCCCCAGGACCCCTTCGGCCAAGTGAGGATAACAAGAGAAGTCTGCCACCCAGAATTAGGTCCTCACCTGACCATGCTGGAACCCTGATCTCACACTTCCAGCCTCCAGAACTATGAGCAATAAACGCCTATTGTTCAGAATCTACCAAGCCTGCGGTATTTTGTAACAGCAGCCTTAACAGACTAAGACAAAGAGCTACAGGCCTGACACATGTTTAAGTTTAGGCTGCATTATTAACATTTACTTGATTACTTTTTTTTGTCAAAATTATCAACAAACGATAAAGAAAATAATTATGTATAGTGTTTGCCAATTTCTTGATGTAAACACTCCCATCACAGCTAATTTCAACCACTAATAAATGTAATGTCACCAAAAACATAGTTTTTATATATACTGCTATATAGAGAGCGATACAGATACACAGATATCGAGTTTCCAACATACAGTCATAATAGACTTAAGTGACATCAAGAACATAGATTTAAAAAATAATAATAATTAAGACGTGATGGGTTTTGCATATTTATTATCTCTGTTTTTAATAAGTTATTAATTATAAGTTTATATAATTTAATTTTTAATAAAAGCACTCCAACGACTACCTTAAGAAAAAAAAACTCTCCCCAGATCATCTCTTAATCTCCATTTTTGTGATTCTTTAATTTTCATTTTATGGGTAAGGAAGTTTTACAGTCACCCACCTGATTCCCAAGTCTTACTTTGAAACTGTATTTGCAACTTGTTCACTTTGTAAAGGAGTGTTCCCAAATTAAAGTTCATTCTCACATCCTGCTATAGAAAGAAATGAATAAGAAACCTCAGATAGTGATGTGTTCTGCAGAGTTTTTAAAATGGTGACATGATAAAGAATGGCAGATGGGGGTGATAATTCAGGATATGTTGTCAGAGAAGACCTTACTAAAGACATGCCATTCTACCTGAGACATGACCGATGAAAAGGGACCAAGTATGTGAAGATATGGAGGGAAATTTTTCAGGAAAGAGGGAAGAGCAGAGGTCCCAAGAGAGGATGCCCAATCTGTTTTCAATGTATCTCGAGTGTGATGAATACTAGGGTAGGATAAGAAATCAGAAAGATTAGCTGGGTCAGGGTATACAGAGCCTTGAAATCATTGAAAGTAGTTTGGATTTTATGCTATATGTCACAGGAAGTCCTTGGAGAGTTTTAAACAAGGGAGTGTCACAATCTGATTTACATTTTTAAATTAAAAAAAAAATAATGAATTAGAAGAGGGCAAGAGAGGAAAGCTGAGTGACTAGCTGGATTCTCTCGCATGAATTCAATCAAAAGATAATAACAAACTAGGCTGTTGACAATGAAAACAGAGAAGAGTGGACAAATTAGACATATATCTTCCAGGCAAAGCTGAAGGAAATTACAAATGAATTTAATGTAAAGTGTGAGGGAAAGGGAAAAAATGAGAACAGTGCCCAAGTTTTTAAAGCGTGAGCAACTGAATGAATCATATGTTCAAATGGGGATCCCTGTGGTTGGAAGAGGTTTCAGTGAAGCAATAAAGACTGTACTTTGATAAGCTGGATGGTGCAGTGACAATGCCAAGAGGAAATGTCAAGTTGAGAGTGGCATATATTAGATGAAACCATGTGAAATTCTCATTTTTGTAGACCAAAAATGATCAAGTACTGGAAATTTCATATGGTTTCATTTAATAAGCATTTGAAGACCAGTGGAAAGTTATGTGAAGATGCTATCCACATAATAAAGCCTATGTAACTGTTAGGCTGGTTGTAATTTATAAACGTAAAATACCATGTGAGTATAGTTTATGACGGTACGATTTGTAACACATTCACATAAAGTCATAGCCATTGATATAACCAATCCGATTATGAGAATTCAGCGTCTACATCTACATCTATTCCTTTCATATTTTGGCTTTAAATACTTTGGCTTAACGGAATTCCGTCACAGTCATGAGGATCACTGTAGAATTCCCACACATCGGTGGCAGCTGAGCACCATGAAATGAGAGTCACCATGCAGTAATCTTTGAGGTCCGATAACTGGTCCATGTTGTGCTGAGTTCTCCTCTCAGGATACTGGTAGTTTCCCAGTGTATAGTAGAGATAATCTCACATATCCTTCGCAATTTTTTTTTTTCGTTTTCTTATGTTTTTACTCTTCTGTTTGGATTTTATTTGCTTTATTTTATAAAGTTCCAAATATATAAAAATCAATGATCACATATACTCTGTTAACTGTTGAGGTGATCACATGCCATCAATTTTGATGGTAAATAAACTTTTTACTTAGAAGGACTAATGCTATGATAGTTTATTTCTCCTTTTAAGAAATAAATTACCCTCTCAAAGTAAAGGAATACTGTATTATAATTTAATAAGTGATACAATAATAGACTTCCTTGGAACACAAATTATAATGTAACTTATAAATGCAAGATACATCATTATAATTATCAGTATCTTTGTTCCAATACATTGTCAGTCATGTGTCTTCTCAACTTTTCCTTTAAATCATCTCTAGGATGTGCTCTCTCCTTTTCCTTCCCCAACTGTCAGTCTGGCATGGCATGATTTCCTCTTGCCAGGGTTACCAAAACTGCCTTCTCATGGTTCTCCACCTATCTATCCTCCCCCTCTATAATCCTGCCATTCAGATCTTCCTGTCCTCATTGCCGTATTCAGTGACTAATGATACCATATTTGTGGTTCACCACAGACCTTCCTGTAGGAAGCTAGATGTGGAATTATAATCACTCTGCAAAGATATTTATCCCAACGTCTGTGAAGCAATTCAAGGAAGATCACTGTTTTATTCTCAAAGTTTCAGACCAGCAAGAACAGGGCTTCTTTCTTTACCCAGGAGGACAATGTATTAGGGAAAATATTCCCATTCTGGAAACGTATTAGACTGTGGGCATTTCTTGCGATGTTTCTTACATGGATTAAATGTTTGAATTCACACAGGGAGCACTTGGGAGCTGGAAGATAATGGGAATTACTAGTTCCTTCATAATGAAAGTAAGGCATCAGTTTAAAGGTTTTCAGATTTCACTTTTCAATTTTATCTGGCGGTAAGCAGCTAATAGTAAAGTAAAAGCTGTGTTTTGTTTTTTTTTTTAATGTTTTGTTTTGTTTTGGCCTCTGGCTTTCATTATCTCTATGGAGACTTATGGTTAGTAAAAGACTCCAGAGAAATAACTGTTTTCTAATAAAGATGATTTTTATATTGTTCAAATGCAATACACATAAGCAAATGAATATTAGAAATAAGAACTACAAAACTACAGAAAACAGGACTTGACATGGTGGGTACATCACTGAGCTAGAAGTCAAATGATTTGACTTTCAGTCTTAGTCTTATTGGTAACTAACTGTCTGGCCTTGAACTAGTTCATTTATTTTTCTACTTCACAGTTTCTTCCTCTGTAAAATAGAAGTGATCTCAAAGGTCTGATCTAGATTTCAAATTTTATAGTTCTCTAGTCTCTCATTTCCAGGCCAAAAGTAATTCTGTAGTAGCATGTTAGACAACTCTAGTAGTTTAACAAGTGTTTTCTCACAATCTTGGTGGTAGAGTAATCTAATATGGGATGGGGCACCTTTATCAAAACCCAAAGGGATCCTCTATAACTTTCGATATTAAACAATAGAGTACAGGGACTTCCCTGGTGGTCCAGTGGTTAAGAATCTGCCTTCCAATGCAGGGGACACGGGTTCAATCCCTGGTGGGGGAACAAAGATCCCATATGCCGAGGGGCAACTAAGTATGCATGTCACAAATACAGAGCCCATGCCCTCTGGAGTCCGTGCACCGCAACGAAAGATCCCGTGTGCCACGACTAAGAGATGATGAGGCCAATAAATTAATTAATAATTAATAAATTAATTAATTAAAAACAGAGTACAGAGAAATCTGTACTTCACTTTTATTTTCCAGCAGTAAATACAGTGATAGGCCACTCTGATTCTGCATTTTCTTATCTATTAAATAGAATGATACTTTATAGCAGTGGTCCCCAACTTTTTTGGCACCAGGGGCTGGTTTCATGGAAGACAATTTTTCCCTGGATTTGGGGGAGGTGAACAGGGGGGATGGTTCAGGAGGTAACGCGAGTGATGGGGAGCAGCAGATGAAGTTCCCTCGCTCCCCGCCACTCACCTCCTCCTGTGCAGCCCAGTTCTTAACAGGCCACGGACTGGTACTGGTCCGTGGCCCGGGGGTTGGGGACCCCTGCTTTATAGTCCCATTTGTCCTAAAATCTGTCTCAGCTTTCTCTTTGATGATCTTCAGGCTTTACAGAACTTTACTATGTTATCCAGAGGTGATGCATATAGGTGCTGTGGTCTTTGTGCTGAGCACAGATTTCCCTAACTGGACTGGGTTGGACAGACTTTTAGCTGGACCCCGTGATTCCTCACCTCTTGGTATTCCTATCCTTGTGTAATCCCATCCCCTTCAAAGTAGCCAGAGTGAGAAATCCTAAAATAAGTATCAATAACAATTACTAACAACATTTCCTATCTCTTACACCCACCAACAAGTTCTCAAGGACAGGCAGACGTGCAAGAATCACCTTGTAAACATGAAATACATGGTCTCAAAAAAGTTCTCAGATAAACTAGATAACACTTAAAAGTAAAGGAGCATTGAGACAGCATTAAGATGAACATACGTTGACACAAATATTCATTATTACTGTTGGTGTAGAAGAAAGTAAGCAGACTTTGGAAAAAGACTGGATTTGAATGGTTGCAGATCTTCCTTGACTTACAATGGGAAGATGTCCTGATAAACCCATTGCAAGTTGAAAATATCATAAACTGAAAATGCATTTAAGACACCTAACATCATAGCTTAGCCTTGCCTATCTTAAATGTGCTTAGAACACTTTCATTAGCCTACGGTTGGGCAAAATCATCACACAGCCCGTTTGATAATAAAGTATTGAATATCTCATGTAACTAATTGAACACTGTACTGAAAGTGAAAAACAACATGGTTGTCGGGGTATTGAATGTTGTAAACGTATCAGTTGTGTGCCCTCATGCTTGCACAGCTGACTGGGAGCTATGGCTTGCTGCTACTGCCTGGCACCATGAGAGAGTACAGTACCACTTGTTGATAGCCTAGGAAAAGAGCAAAATTCAAAGTATGGTTTCTACTAGATGCATATAGCTTTCACACTGTCATAAAGTTGAAAAATCGTTAAGTGGAACCATCCTAAGTTGGAGACCATCTGTATTAGCTGTGTGACCTTGAGAAATTTGCTTACCCCTCTGAAACACAACTTTATTGTCTGTAAAGCAGGGATAACACTAGCCTTACACGGTTGTGAGAATTAAATTAAATAAGCTAAAATATGAAAATGCCTAGCATAGTATTCAACATGCAATAGGCAAAGAATAAGAGCTTGCCCCATTTCTTCCTTGTTTTGTCAACTTCTATTTAAATCCTGATTTGGTTTTTTTTTTGTTTTGTCTTTTAAGGGAATGAAGAGTTGAATACAAAATCTCCAGAAACACAACTATAAACAATTTCTGGTTAACTCAAAGTTCAGAATAAGCTGAGAGTCATCTGGTCCAGGTACCTCTACTTTAGTAGTCAGTCTTTTTAATAACCTCCCAATTACTATTTGGCTGAGACTCTAGTTCTGCAATGGGTGAATCTTGGCATCCTGAGATTTTTTCCAAGGTTGTTTTCATTCTCGATTCATAATTAGCAGCTGCCTTACCAAACTGCCACGGAAGTATAGCACCTGAGTCTTTCTTGGAGCTCTTTCAATTAAAACACTAGCTGGGATTGGCAAGGCTTAATTTTCTCCACCTTGACGGTCCAAATCAACAGTGTATTATTTGGCACCATATAGGGATGACAGTTTCAAGTCCCAGGTATCTCATGAGTTTATCTATAATCCATATGACTTTATTATGTCTGTAAAACGTTCTGCTGCTGGGTAGACCAATAGATTTAAATTAGCAATCAACTGAGAAGCCCTTTATAGATAAACTTTCTGAATTAGATAATTTAGTGACACCAAGATGGATGATTTATATGGACAGTAGAAGCATTTACTTGAATAATAGAAGAGTGGCATATTTTGCAAAATGTAAGGGTACATAAGTGGAGGCAGGAACTAATAGAAGTTGATCCAATGGCAGCTCATTTCCTGAACAAAAAAAATCCCTTCTTTTAAGCTGTGAATCCATCTTCATCCATGCACAATTGTTTGGCCTCTGTTGTGTACTTGTCTGGGGCAAAGTCATATATTTTACATGGTAACTAATTCCCTCAAGGCAAACTGTATGACTTTAAAAAAAAAAAAATTTAAACTGTATGACTTTTAAAAAAATTTGCTCTGTACTATTAGCAGCAAAAGTCATTAATATACATCCTGGCCAATTCTCTAATTTGGATCTCTAAAGGTTACAAATGCAATGCAATATGTACATGTGTTTATGTATATGTATGGTGGGAGAGTTAGTAGATTCAGGATGAAACTGGAAGGAAATTATTCCTCTTGCTCAGGAATAGTATTTTATTTTAGTATTTTATTCTTTTGGGAGTAGAATTTCCAAAGATAAATTAAATCAAATGTTTATAACCTTCAAACCTAACTGTATAGAGGAAAAATGCATAGACTCAGGGAAAGCTGGGTCCAGGGACAACTGTGATCCATACTTCAAATGAATCTTAAGTGGAAGGCAATTATGTAAAGATATAAATAGTATATCTTTAATGGTAGCTATATAACTATAATGTCATGTAACTATATAACTATTATAACTATGATGGTATAGTTAGAAAATATGAAAAAGCTTCAGGAACTATGAAAGACGATACACAGATATATTCATACACCCACACATACACACACATATATGACTACATATACGAATATATGTTCTTTCTGGAACTTTTGCAAGATTTTATGTATATTTGACAATATAGTCAAACCTAGGTATAGATATAGATATATTCTTGCAAGAGTCCCAGAAAGAATAAAAGAATAGAGAAAATGGAAGAAAAGCAATAAGGACTGTGCATTTTCCAGAACTGAAGAAAGACATGAGTACCCATCTTGGGGAAAAAACAAAAACATATACACCAGAATAAGATAAATAAAAGCAAATTCAGACATGTTAAAATGAATTTACAACACATACATATAAAAGATAAAGATATTAAAAGTTATCCTAAAAAAAATACAAATATTTACCAAGGAAAATGTGAAAATATGCATAAGTATACAATGTTCATGGATTGGAGGACTCAATTTAAGAAACTTATCAATTCTCATCAAACTAATCTACAAATTTAATGATACCTCAATAAAAATCCCCAAAGAAACTCATTTAAAAATAACAAATTATCCTATAATTTTACTGGAGGAGGAAAAGTCAAGAATAGTTAAATCAACTTGGAAGATAATAAATAAGAAATATGGGGCTTTGCCTTTCCAGTTATCAAGATTATAAAGCAAGAGTCATTGTGACAGTTTAAGTCTGGAGCAGAGATAGATCAATGTATCAAAAAGTGGTCATAGAAATAAATTTGTACATTTATAGAAATATGGCCTATCAAAGAAGGCCAGATGGATTAATGGTCTAAATATAAGTGCCAAAATTTTAACCTTTTTACAAGAATTTATAGAATTGATAGGATAGTTTTATAAAATGGTAATAGGGAAGGATTTTTAAAATAAGGTCTGAATGGCAGAAACTATAAAGAAAAGGTTCTGTACATTTTTTGACAATAAAATTTAAAACATGCTGAATTCTCCATGGAAAAACTTAAAAGAACAGCTGTAGTATGAGAAAAAAAAGTTAGCAACACACACAATTGGCAAAAGATATATAACAAATATATAAAGAATTCCTATATTACAACAAGAAAAAAATGAGCAATGTTCATTAAGGGTAATTCACAGAATAGAAACCCAATGGACAGTAAGTAAATTGGGAAGATACTTAACATTGCTAGTAATCAAAGAACTTCCTATTAAAGCAGCAATGAGATGCTATTTCATACTCTTTTGGCTGGAAATAACAGTCTGAGTATGCCACTGTTGAATGCAAGAAAACATAAGCCCTAATACAATGCTAGGGAGTGTGTAAATAAGCACAGCCACTTTGGATAATACATTGGCTTTTATGAATACAGTTGAAGTAATTCATAGTCTATGAGTCTCAAGTACACTTCTAGTTATACACCCAGCCTAGTTTAACCCTTGAACATGTGTTCAAGGATGTTAACTGCCATGCTGTCTGTCAAAGTGAAGGGATAGAAGGCACTTTAATATTTTCCCATAGAGGTTAAATTAATTGATTAAATGTGACATATTCATGATATGGAATTGCAGCCGGCAATTAAAATGAATGAATGAGAATCTATATGTATCAACATGGAAATCAAAAATAAAATGTGATGTGAGAAAAAAAGATGATCAATGATATTCAGAGTATAAAATTTATGAAAAATTTCAAAAACACACAATTAATATAATATATACTATAATGAATATCAATACAATATATACTTTAATGAGTAACTTTACATATGTAGTAAAAGTGTAAGAAAACAGATAGGAATCAAAGACATCAAATTAAAGACAGTACACGCCTTTGGGGAGAAAACAAAGGGAATATATTTGGGAAGACTTAAAGGAGGGATTTCAACTTTTTCTATTATGTTTTATTTCTTTTATTAAGAAATTAATTAATTAATATTAATTCTAGGTGCTTCTTTTGTATTCCTTGTGCATTTCTGAAATGTAATAATAATACAAGAAGAACCAAAGAAAACTATTGGTCTTCCCTCCAGATACATTACAAGTAAAACATATAAAATTTTCCTTTAATTTCAGGGGATTACTAACATTCTAAACACCATCCTAAACATTGCAAACATTCTGAAAAGCATCAATCTGAGTTAGGATCCCCTGGTTAGAGATTGCACAAACCTACCCCTCAGAATCAGCTACAAATTCCTTCTCCAGTAGCACAGTTATCAAATTGCTTGCAGCAGAACTTTGTTTCAAAGCAAAGCTGAGTAGAATCCAGCATCATAAAAAAAAAAAAAAAAAAAGCTAAGTTGTTCTGGGTAAAGTAGTTTGGGTAAAATATCCTCCTTCTTACCTAGGAAATGGCTACCGAAACCTCTAAGAGGACTCTAGGTCAGGGGTCCCCAACTCCTGGGCTGCAGACCGGTACCAGTCCATGGCCTGTTAGGAACCGGGCTGCACAGCAGGAGGTGAGCGGTGAACGAGGAAGCTTCATCTGTCACTCCCCACTGCTCCCCATCGCCAGCATTACCACCTAAACCATCCCCCCCACCGCGGCCCCCCCACCGCCCAATCCCACCTGAGGAAGAATTGTCTTCCATGAAACTGGTCCCTGGTGGCAAAAAGGTTGGGGACTGCTGCTCTAGGCGACAAGATTTGAAAACCGTTATTCTAATTTCTTATATTGAAAAGCAAGCTGTGATGGGGACCCCAGTCAATCACTAAACCATCCTACTGCTCAGGTTTCCAATACTAACAAGCTGAGGAGTGAAATAAAATGAAGTAAATAAAGTACCAGTTTGTTTTTGGTTGGTTGGTTGGTTGGTTGGTTCTGAACGATTTAAGGATAAAATGAAAACCTGAGAGATTTTTAAAAGATGACTCAGATATTGATGACTCAACAAGGTGGCCTATGGATGAAAGCCATCGGTAAACATTTACTGAATGTGTTCATACTGTATACTCTTAGACCTAACAAAACTTTCACTATATTTACAGTCAAAAATTAAGACAATATCAACATAGAGGTTTTATTTGCTTTTATTCACAAGGATTTCAGAGTCTAACTTTACATAAATTATTGTATATATTATATAAATTATATATATATATATATATATATATTTTGGCCATGCCATGTGGTATGTGGGATCTTAGTTCCCCAACCAGGGATCGAACCCATGCCCCCTGCAGTGGAAGAAATTATAATATATTAGGTCTATGGGTTACCACCCTGCCTTATTCTTTTTTCATTTTGCATACGTTCCAATTTTTCATCTCTATTCAAGGTTAAAAAAATAAAGTCAATATTTTCTTATTGCAAATAGCTTCAAATTCTTTTTAGAAGGAGGTGTGGGTATAAATAATTAAGAAGACTTCTTTTCATTAGATCCAAAATTTATATTCTAGTCTCCCAATCTCATACAACTGTTTTATGAATATCGATGAATATTCTATTTGTTCATCTAAATATATAGTAATTTTTTGGTGGTGCATATTTTTAATGACATTCCAGTTTTTGTTTCCCTGCTAGATAAACTGATGACAACATCAGTCAACATGATAAAGAAAGCAAGATGTAATTGGGCTAGACTCCAGGAGATTTAAAAGTCCTTCATCCCTCCATCAACTCATATATACTCTACATCACAAAAACATAAACTCTTACTTAAACATCTATGTGAAACTGCCAGCTAGAGTCTGTCTTTTTCTTAAATGCTACTTAACGGAACTCAGATTTATATTTTTCAAAGCTGAAAAGGAAGTTCAAGTTTTACTTCTTTTGGAAATTTAGAAATAAAGAGTCTACAATAAGTAAACAACCCATAAGAGCTCACTGGTGAAGGATAAGTACAATTTTAAGCCAATGAACAATTTCAAATAATCGTGGTAGATTCACTTCCAATTTATATCAAATATTCCATCCTTGGTCTTTGATCTTTGCTCACAATAGAAATGTGAAATCATTCAACCCTGGAGTCAATCATATAACTTTGTTATGAAATGCAAGGTATATGTACTAAATAGTTTCATCTTGACATGCATTTTCTCTTTTTCTAAAAATTAAATGAATGATTTTAGAATCAGCAAAAACAGAGGTCAGAGATTTTTAGAATTAATTTGCATTTCATTATGAAATGATTCCAGGTGCAAGAATTAAAATGCCTCATTTTGCTTCACAATCTTCATTTAAAATTCCATTTCTATTTTCATTCCTGCAGAAATGACATCCTACACTCTATGTTTTGTTTGTTTGAGGGAAAAGAAAGTCTGAACTCAGTCTACTGGGATCTAATTATCGGAACCTAATTCTAATTAGAGTCTTTTAAATCAATGCTGTAGGCTTTCCTCCTCTCCCCTTCTTTTTGAAAAAGGGCCATTTATATTGTTCAGAAGACCTTCCATGTTAGTACCTCTATCTATAGATACCATCTACCAAGGGTTCTGCAGCTATATAATCTCAGTTTACCAAACAACTTCATGCTCATTTGAACTATGGAATGTCTTTGTAATTTAAACTCACAGGATAAGAGACATGCAAAGATAAAACATATACAAATCAAGACCTTCTTGTTGAGATAAAACATAACATTTTCCCTTTTTTTGCAAAAGGTATAGAGAGAGCTACTAAAAGAGGATGTTGCCTATAGATGTTTAAATAAAATGCATAAAGCTTGATCACTATTATTAAATCATCAGAAGTTCACTATCAAAACAGTATTTTCCCATTAACCTTTGAACTGGCAACAAACAATAGGCAGAAGATTCATCTTGTAACTTTTCAGCATATATAAAGATAATGATTTCCAACTTTCCCTTTTATTTATTTTATTTTATTTTATTTATTAATTTTATACTCTCATTTTGTAATGTAGCTTTTTTTCCCCTTGTCAGATAATAAGTATTTGGTCCAAAGGCTCTGAATTTATTTCACTTAGGATCTGTTCACTCACTGAATATTATCACTCACTTCTTACTCAGATACCCAATCATCTCTAATAGTAAGCAACTGCAAATAGATTCTTTCCTATCAGTTTTGGTAACACAGGAGCCATTATGATACATTTCATACAAGACACACATGCTCAGATATATTAATGTTAAGATTAAGATATACACTACAGGCAAGTGCTGGGGGATAGCAGAGGTGAATCAACTCAGCAGGCAATAAAGTATCCTGCTATGATTAAGAAAGGGCTATGGTTTTCTTCATGGTCTACTCATAAGAAAAAACATCAAACACTAATGCACACATGTAAATGTACTGACAAGTCAGGTTGAAGCTAGCAACTGCAATTTGAACTGAGACTCACTGTATTTCTATAGGAGTGTGGTGTTTGATGAAACATAAGTATACCATGGTCAACATTTTGGGCAAACAAGGTTTAGAGATTTTTGTTGTGCTGTGGTATGTGTTTTTTCTCTCCTCTCCAGCCCTTCTCAGAAACTTTAATAAGGTAATAACATTATAAATTGCCAAGAAGAAGCTAAAGCAGTGGTTCTCAAACTTTAGTGATTGGCATCACCACCCGAAGGGCTTGTTAAAATATGGATTGCCAATTCCGCCTCTGGAGTTTCCTGATTCAGTAGGTCTGGGGTAGAACTAAGATTTTACATTTCTAACAAGTTTCCAAATGATGTGGCTGTTGGTAGTCCAGAGACCACATTTTGAGATGCTTTGAGGTTAAGAACCCATTTTGAACTTTTACTGAATGTTTTTCTTTTCTTTTCTTTATGGAAATTTCATCCTAAGGTACTTGTGTTCTCTATATTTTGAGAAATAACATTTTGCGATCCTCCAGCTAAAAGAAAACTTTAGGTTGGGAAACTATTCTGGAAACAAACGAGGGCAAAAGTGATCCCTTCACCGCCAATATGACATTTTAGAAAAAACCAACAGACCTCTGAAAATGGAAAAAATATGGAATACAGTTCATGAAGATATTTATCTTCTTATTGCAACCTATACCAAGTGATAATACTAAGGTGATTTCTGATATACACAGTTTACTATTTTAATGCATAAGAATTAAGGCAAAATGAGAAATAGATAATATCAAGAAATGTCAAATTCCTTACATCCAAAACATATATCGTTAAATAATCCTCCTATTTACAAAATTTTATATTCAGAGGCTTCCTTAGGTAAAATAAGGAGTTTTAAAAGTCTTACTAACTTAAAAGATGCTGGGTTTCTTTATCTTTTTTTTTTCTTTTTTGGGTAGTGATCTTGGAAGTGTTTATTGGCTCCTTGGGCTTAACATAATGGTGTTTGAAAAGCTGTTTTTCTAAAGGGAAACTCATGTTAATGAAGACCTAGTAGTACTGTAAATTGATACTACTACAGAAAATAATATTGTAAAAATGAAAAAATAATATGCATATGGTTTGACTCCCAGAGGAAATTTATTCCAAGGAAATAATTCAAAAGAAGAAAAAGTTTATGTGCAGAAACAATGTTTCCAAAATTTTCTACAATATTTTTAAAAAAGTTAAACAAGTTACATGTCTCCAGACAGGGAAATAGTTAATAGATTATGGATATTAAATTGATGAAACAGTGTTTCAAGATTAAACACCAAAGTTATGATGGGTGTGACAACACAAGGATGCAATGTGCAAAAGCAGATGTCAACATTACTTCTCTGCTCAGATAGCACAAGAAGGGTGAAGGAGGAAGGAGAAGAGTTGAATTACAGTACTGAGAGTATGGATGATTTTTATTTTTTTCTTTAAAAATCGTGTCAATGGGGCTTCCCTGGTGGCGCAGTGGTTGAGAGTTCGCCTGCCGATGCAGGGGACGCGGGTTCGTGCCCCGGTCCGGGAGATCCCACATGCCGAGGAGCGGCTGGGCCCGTGAGCCGTGGCCACTGAGCCTGCGCGCCTGCGCGTCCGGAGCCTGTGCTCCACAGCGGGAGAGGCCACAGCGGTGAGAGGCCCGCGTACCGAAAAAAAAAAAAAAATGTTCTTATCAATATATTCATTCTCCTCCAAAAATGTCACTTTAATTTTCTGACAGTTGATATTAACAGCACTAGGATCAGAACATGGTAGAAGTTTCTGGTATAGTTAGGTAAGAAGCTAGTGGAAAAAATACTGAATAAAAAGGTGATTGAAATTTTCCATAACTTAATTTTCTTCATATTTTAAACGAGGGCTCACTGGACACAAAAAACTAGTCCAAGCTGGAAAATGTTCAGGAGAAGATGAATTTTACATTCAAAAGTGACAACTAAAACTTTTAGGATATCCTGCTCCATTCTTTTCTGCCTCTATGTTTGGCTACCTGTTGGACATCACCTTAAGGCCTTAAATCTTTATTTACTTGAGTAGATTCTTCTTGAGTTTAAAGCAAGAAAAGTTGTTTTTTTTTTTTGTCCAGTTGAAATTAACAGTAACCTTTGGACCTTGACATTTCAATTTGTTTCCCTTATTTTCTACATTGTAAAACCAGTTGAGGGTAAGATAAATACATTCCAGGGTTTTTCTTAGTGGATATAACTTTAGACAACTTTGTTTTTCTTTAACTGCAACCAGGTTAAAATTTTGTGTGATCAATTTGCTCTTTTGAAAGAAATGTAATTTTTCTTATCAAATAGAAAACTCTCCTCATTGTAATTAAAAGCATAAAAGCAGAAATCTTATTATAAAATATATTTTCCTCCTCATATTTTTACTAAAAAGGCTCAGAAGTTCATATAGAGAGGCTCTGAGTTTGTTACTTACTGAAAAAGGCACAAGTTTTTTTTTTCTTTTCTCATTATAGCATCTTTACATAGATTTTTTCAATATTCAGAAATATAAGTATATTCTCTACAAAGCACTGCCTTTGATTTAAAACATCTGCCTTAAATTTCTGACCCTCAAAGTATAATTTAGAAGCACAGAACATATTTTCCAGTTATTTAAAAAGTGATGTGTGGTACAATTATCAAGTTGCCCTAAAAAGCAAGTCTCAGCATATTCTTAATCAGAGTAAAATGTGATTCTTTCCAACAAATGCACTGTTGAATTTCTTTCTGCCTTTGTTAGTAATAAAACAGCTGTGAACAGATTAAACTTTGTTATTTTTTAACTTTTTCTCCTAAGACTCACTTGAGACTTCCATTTTTTTCCCATTCTACAGCTACTAGAATTATAGAGGAAACAAATTGGATCAAACACATTTCCTAGTTCATGCAATTTTTCTTTCACATTGCCCACACTAGGTTTTAAACTTAAAGGTAATGCTTTTGCAACCTCCAGTTCATACAAGAATCCCTGGAGGAGCTCAGTTCATTGGTGAGCACACACCCGTTGAGGGCCTACTATGTACCAAGCACTGTCCTTGATCCACATTCTAAGCTATGAGAGAGGAAGGGAAGGCATGAAGGTGCTCATACTTGCAATGATCTGATGAAGACATCTGACAAATCATGGACATGACTCATAACTCAGTCATTAATTCATTATTAATTCCAGTAAATCTCTGGAAATTCTTGAATTCCACTCCTATGAGAATTAAGACTTTGATACAGGCTGATGGAGGGACGATCAATAAAAGCAAGAGAAACAGAACCACCAGCAACCATTCCCCCAACACTGAATGCATAATGAGCTAAATGATCTTTACATGGGGAAGAACAGAGGGGACATGCCTGGGTACAGTGACAGTTCTTTCCATAGTAAAAACAAAACAAGGCACTTGTGCTAAAGTACAGAAGAATTTACAGGAAGAATAGGGCAGGAAGCTATAAAGTGGCACTCCCAACTGGACAGTTGGCTAATACACATAAGGTCCCTAACAAACCTTGGTACAGTGGCATTTGTGCTTATTTAAATAGGGAGGTGGCTTGGAGGAGACAGAAAAATTTAAAAAGCCTGGACATTTTTAAAGAAAAATAATAAGCACAGTCATGAAGGCCTTGCTGGTCACTGTTTTATCAAGAATAAAAAAGTTCTTAGTTTAACCCAGTTCTCATGCTTGTATACTAGGCAGTAACATATTCACAGAAAGTCAGGCTCGTACCAGGAAATTTAAAACCAAAGAAATTTAAACATATCCATTAAAATTTTATCAGTAATTACCAAAGTTACCAAAAAAATGTTGTAGAGAAAATAAGAGAGGTGAGTTCATGTGAACAATCCAGACAATAAAAATGTACGTGGAACACTGTTAATGGATGTGTTAACTGCTACTCTTGCAACCTGCAACACTTCCCTCCACCAGCCCCCTGCAGATTCATTACGCTGGATTGTGAAGCCATTTGCAAAATATAAAGTGTTATAAAAATACTGGATAATAATGATAATCTATCTTGCCTTCCATCTCTATAGCACTTATTTATAGTACACTAAATTTGAGCTTCTATTGCTCTCCAATGAATCTGTGGATCCATATTTCTTTCTTTTCTTCTTGCAGCAATACAATCTAAGCATGTCGGACAGGTCAGGGCTGGATGGGCAATGTCTGCCTGCAGTGGAGTTTATGTAGTATGCAACAAATGAGCCACAATACAGTGGGTTTTCCTGATCAATCACAGTGGGCACTATCTTATCTCCTTGACTTGGTCAAAGCTAATGGCACAAGAAAACCCTCCCAATTGGTCGTTTCTGCCCCCAATTTATGGCATTGTCCTATAAAAGCAACGTATTATCCTGTGTCTTCTGAAACTTTTTCTTATAAAGTTTAAGTGTTCTTTTTCCACCATGCATAGGTCTACACAGTGATATTATTTCATCTTCATGTTCACACTGTCTTCGCTCTACCCTGTCAGAGACTGAAACTGGAGGCTCCTAGGTCTTCTGTTAACAGAATGGTTCTACAGCACATGACTAAATGTGTCCTCACTAAATAAGCAGATGGCCACTTGTCTCCTGAATCTGGACTCCATGGGCATTCTCAATTCACGGAACACCCAGCTTCACAAAGAAGAAGAGGTGGTAGCAGAAAATAAACAAAGAAAGAAATACCAGGAATATAGTAATATAGTTTAATAGAAACTAAGTTAACCTGTGTACTATCATGAATGCCTATGGGTCTCTTCTTTCTTTATTTCTAATATTAACATTATATTAGATTCCATAGCTTTATCTTTTTTTTTTCTTTCATGCACATTCAATGGTTTAGTTGATCACAGATGAAATGTTTGTTTATTGAGCAAGAATGACTAATTTCTAATCACAAATAGAATAAACATTAAAAATGTTCTTCTGAACCAATCAATGTATTCACCACATTTACAGATTTTTTAGAAACACATCATCATATCAATTGATGCATAAAAAGCATTGGACAGAATTCAACATCATTCACAATAAAAATTCTCAGAAAACTAAAGAGGAGAACTTCTTCAACTTAATAAAATCCATCTAACAAAAACTTACAGCTAACATCATACTTCATGTTTTCCCCCTAAGACTTGGAATAAGGCAAGGAAGCCCACTATTACCACTCCTGGACTGAGAAATAAAGCAAGGAAATAAAATAAAGATGATGCAGACCAGAAAGGAAGACAAGAAACTGTCCTTATTTGCAGATGACATAATGGTCCACATTATGGAGTTTAGAAAATCCCAAGGAGTCACAAAAAAAGCCACAAAAACCCTCAGAGGATCGATGAATTCAGCAGTGTCACAAGATACAAGATCGATATATAAAAATCAATTGTATTTTATATAATTTATAAGTGGATCTAAACTCCTCATCAAAATCTGGAGAACACAAAAGAAAAAAAGAAACCTATATATGACTGAGAACTATTTAGATAGTATTTTTTTAAAGGTTCCTTAGGTTGGCTACTTTGGATGGTGCAGGTAGTTTTGTGGCTGCCAGAATATTATTTCATATAACTGAGTCCTCCTAGATGGCCAAGAAAATGGAAAATATTTCCCAAGTATCTGCCATTCTGAGTGAAGAGGTTCCTCAGTTGAAGGTTGATTCATAAGATCAAATCATCAGTATATATATACTGTGGAGTGAATGAATAAGAAAATCATAAAGGAACCAATATAGGAGATAGGTACAGTTCCTTAGTTATCTACTCTCTAAGATTGAATCCATTAAACTCTAAGAGCAACTTGGTAGCCTTTCTAAGTGAAAAATTAGGTCACTGTTCTCCTTGAAGAAGAGCCAATAAAACTTTCACCTCAATAGGCCGTTAATATGAAATTATTTCGAATCCACAGCAATACAATAATATTTGAAAGAGGAATAAATTGTCATTGATTTCTAAGTAATTAATGTCCCTTGCAGAAGACTATATCTGTATCTATCCATATACCATTATTTAATGAATAAAATGATGATATATTGTTAAGCAATTTCTTTATTTGGCCATTAAATTCAGAAATATTTACAATATATCCATTTGTTAAAACTTTACAAATGTTGATCACACAGTTGTCCAGAAGCAGCTGGAATTCTTGTAGAGCTGTGTCACTGGAAAACTCATTTATTTAATCAGTCATCCAATATACTAGGTGCCTTTTCTGATCACTTCATCCCCCCCAATACTTTTTCTCTTCAAACTCCTATAACACTTCATACTTTCTTAAGACTTTTCAACATGTGATGTCTTTGATAACAGCAATGCAGATACAGGACCTATGCCTCTTGCTAAATGCAATATCCTTGTCAATTTCTCACCATCATCACTTCATGCTTATGAATGCATGAAAGAATGAGTGAAGAGTAAGAATGTGGATATCATCTTTACCTTGATAAATCAACTTATCTCAACTTCAGAAAAATATTGTTTAGGCTTTTTAAACTTACTTATATATTTGTCCAAGAGTTCCATGTATTACATACTAAAAACAATGTAGATAAGAAGAAATAAAAATACAGAGATAATGAACTTTATAAATGTATGTATCTGATAAACGTAATCAATGTAGGAATTATTATTAATTATCTGGACGTTGGTAATATTAATATTCATGATTATTTCTATAAGTGTTTGTGTCTCATGGACACAAGAGAAGAAAATTAAAATTAGTATACATGGGCTTCCCTGGTGGTGCAGTGGTTGAGAGTCCGCCTGCCAATGCAGCGGACACGGGTTCGTGCCCTGGTCTGGGAAGATCCCACATGCCGCGGAGCGGCTGGGCCCATGAGCCATGGCCGCTGAGCCTGCACGTCCGGAGCCTGTGCTCCGCAACGGGACAGGCCACAGAAGTGAGAGGCCCGCGTACCGCAAGAAAAAAAAAAAAAAATTAGTATCCATGCTATAATAGCAACACTGATTTATTTTAGGCCAAAATTTCAAAAAGCGAAAATAATGTAAAAAATGAAATTCCTATTAAGCATGACATATTCTTGTTCTCTAGGTTTATTAAAAAGTAAATTAAATTTTAAGATAAACTTTTAATTGTATTTATAATAAGTAGGCCAACAAATAGAAAAAGATAGAAATGACTGACATCTGCAGAATGGCATCATATAATTCAACCCTTCTCATTCAGTCAAGTAGTGGTATTTCACATTGGCTGTTTTTAGAACTTGTTACAGAGGTCAAAGCCCCAGGGCTAGAATATGGTAACAGCAGAATTGTTTTCAGGTAAATCCACTCTTCCTAACTCTTACTGAGATAGTTCCATTAACTAGTTATACAGGCTCGTTTTATAGTCAAGAACTTGCATACACATTCATCTTGTATTTATCACTGTATAACTGCTACCTCAGTTCTTCCATTCACGTAAAGGATTTTCTAAGACCTCTGTCATCCTCTCCTGACCCACATACAATAAGTTTGTTTTACTCTGAACTCAGTGTGTCTGTCATTCTTCCATGACAGTATAAACATCCATAAGACATTCTCCTTCACAGCAATTTAGGTAACCTATAACAGAAGTATTTTGTTACAGGATGAATTATAATACCCCTTTCCTCCCCAAAATTCTGGATATATGTACTTTTTAAATTGTATGTCAGTGATAACATGCCTGATATTCTTGTCAAGAATCAAGTGAAGTTCTCTTGATCCTTGATGCATTCATTTTTATTCCAGAGAGGACTGAGTTAAAATCATGTAAAAATTTTATAAAATATAAATTACTTATGAGAACATTTACTGAGTCTTTACTGTATTTCTGCCAAATCAGTGCTAAAGTCTTTACCTGCATTATCACATCTTATTCTTTTAGCAACACTGTAATGGAGACACTACTATTCTCACCACTTTATAAATGAGAAAATTCAGGCACAGACAGCTTAAGTAAATGGCCAGAGGTCACACACCTAGAAAATGGCAGATGTGGGCTTTGGACCCAGAAAGTATGACTCCTGAGCTTTGAGCTAAATCACAAATAGCCTCCAATTATTATATAAGCCATGCTAAAAACAAAACAAAACAAAACAAAAAAAAAAAACAAAACCTGAAGAGCAATGGATGGTTAGGAGTAGAAGAAACCTCTATGTCATTTAAAGAGCCATTAGAGAAGAAGAAACAGAAGCCAGAAGAGTGAGGGGACTTGGGGAGAATTACATTGCTTACTAGTTACTGAAACCAGAGTTCGTAAGAGATTGGAATGAAGTTAGACCCAATGTTCTTTCCATTGGGTCATCAATCATTATGTGGTGGTGGGGGGGTGGTAATGATTTCTCAAGAACGAAAGATGAATTGTCCTAACTCCTAAAAGATACTTGATATGTAATAAAGAATATATTGGGTCATTGTCCCCCAGTTCCTGGTATGGAGCTTTTAAAATCCTTAGAATTTCCTATGTGATGGGAGTGTCTTTGTTATGCTAATGAAGTAACTCTTCATGGGCCCCTAGATAGCTTCAGGATGGAGACTGGTCACCAGAAAGACAGACCACATGACTAGAGGGTTGAAACTTTGGGCCAGCCTGACCTCTGGGGAGGGAAGGGAGTCTGGGGAGGGAAGGGGGCCTGGAGATTGAGTTCAATCACGTCATGTGGCCAATGATCAAGCATGCCTACATAATGAAACCTCAATAAAAACTCTGGCACTGTGGCTCAATGGAGCTTCCTGGTTGATGTACACCTCAATGTGTTGGGAGGGTCACGCACCTGGATTCTATGAGGAGAGGCCACAGAAGCTCCATGACTCCTCACCCTCCCAGACCTTGCCCTATGTGTCTCTTCATTTGGCTGTTCCTGATCTGCATCCTTTACAGTAAAACTGTAATCCTTAATATGGTACTTACCTGAGTTCTATGATTAGTCTAGCAAATTATCAAATCAGAGTAGGTCATGAGGACCTCAGAATTTATAGCTAGCTGGTCACAAGTGAGGGTGGCCTGGGGACTGCCAAAGTGTGGATGACATCTGAAGTAAGGGGAGTCTTATGGAGCCCTGAGGCTTTAACTTGTGGAGTCTGACACCAACTCCAGGTGGTTCATGTGAGAATTGTGTTGCAGTACCCCAGTTGGTGTCAAATCAGTTGGATTGAAATGGAACAGCATTCCAAACTGTAGAATATTAGCTAAATGACTCTTCTTTTTTCAGTTATATTGAGAAATAGTTGAGTTGAAATAATTGAGAAATATATCACTATATACGTTTAAGGCATACAGTATGATGGCTTGATTTAGATGCACTGTGAAATGATTACCAAAGTAGGTTCAGCTAACATTCATCTTCTCATATAGATACTATAAAAAGAAAAGAAAGAAAATAACTAAGAAAAAAAAAAAATCTCCCTGTGATGAGAACTCATAGGATTTACTCTCTTAGGATAATGACTGACTAAATTGCATGGTGTTCTATGTGGCACATCCAGTCCCATCCTAAAACTGTGAGGTGCGCCCAGTTCCACCCCAAGACTATATGGTTGTGGCCACCCTGCACCCAAAATCATGTTACTAACTGGCCAGCCCAAGGCTCCCAAGCAACAAGAATTACCTCCCAGGAGCCAAAGGAAAAAGCCAGATCTTCTCCTGGGGCAAAGTTCATTCCTTACTACACAATGTGAAATATATTAAAAATAGAAATTAATGCTAAAATTAAGCCAACATTTGTATCAACATTTTCTTCATATTACCTCATTAAATCCTCACATCAATTCAGTAAAATAAATTTTCTACCATAAAAATAAAATAACATAAAGGTCATAGAAGTTAAATAATTTTTCCACAGCCCTGTAGCTAGCAAATGCTAAAATGGGATTTAAACTCCATTCTATCAGTCTCCAAAACTAGTTCTTTCCCTTCTCTTCTGCCCAGCCTATGGCAACAACCCAGTCTTAGAGATTCAGGGGTGTCAATGTGTCCTCTTGTGTCATAGCATAGATATGAAAGAGTCACTTAACCCCAGTTTAATGTCATCCTCGCCCTGTACTTCCCACCTCACATTTCTTTGGAAGAGAATAGCCAGAGAGCCTAGTGAATCCTCAGGATTAATCAGGGACAAAATTTTATTTTTAATTGTCTTTACTCAAAACAGCAAAAATCTTTCCTGTTAACTCCTTCCAAAATAGTGCTTACAAAAAGGCAAATACACAAAACTTACAGGTGAAATTCCTTTTAGTAGTCTAGATGATACATTAATTAAAAGATGAGATTTCTGTTACTATTATTATAAATCCATGGAAGCCAATCCCTGGAGTGGATGGGCAAAGAAAAACTGTTACCAATTAAGTTGTTCAAAGTAGAAATGTAAAGATTAACAATCTCAACTATTGTACACATTGATTTCTCCATGTTATGAAGAACCTGCTTTAAGTTTAACTTGTTTCAATGAATACTATTTAGAAATTCTTAAAATATTGATTTTTTGACTCACAATTTAAGACTATTTTAGCATGCTGTCCACATGTACACATGGATTTAAAATGAAGTTTTCTGGTATGATATACGATAAAATGATAACTCACAGTATTTTGATGAACACACATTCAGATCGATCTACATAGTACTCAAATCCTGATATATGATCCTATATGAGATCGAGAATTTTCCATTTCTTATCTGAGTAAACACCAATTTGCATTTGTGATTAAAGGTTATGGGAATGTTTAACATCAAGCTGGCTTTCTCCTTCCACTCATCACTTCCTCCCATTTACCTACATCCAGGGGAGAACTAAAAGTTAACTCTATTTATGGAAGTACACCTGCAATTTAAAAAAAAAAAATCACAAAGAAAAGTCAAATATAAACATGTTTAGTCATTATTTTTACCTGAGCCTTTCCAGCCCTACCAACCTGTCTAAATGAGGTCCTACAGGGTGACAGGGAGCAATCTTCCTATTATGATCATTGCCTTACTGTAAACCAGCATCCAAATCTATAATGATATAGAAATGGATGGTGAAAGTGAGGAGTACCATATTTCTGACAGCCAAAAGGAATCCTTTTCCTTTACTCTGTCAGCTAATCACATCTCCAAGTTAACCAAAGTCAGTTTCATTAGACTTTTCTTTGCCTATACTTTTTAAACCCAGGGCTGAAAATTATATACATAATGCACAGTATACACTCACTTCAAGCTGATGGAAGAGGAAGCCCCAGTTCACTCCCAGCTATAGGCAATCGGAAACTTATCTCAAGATGGTGGAGGATGGTAGTTGGGCTGTTAAGGAAATGGACATTACCATATAACGTCTTGTTCAAGCCAAGATGAGGCCCCTCAAAGAAACCCTCAGCAAAAGAAAACAAATTCTTAGAAAGCTTTTCCACTTTGACCATTTCATCCACTAAAATTAAGACTCATTATTTAGCCATATTTTTTAATGCTTGATCCAAGAAAGAAACTGCTTGAACTACAAATTCCAAAATTAATGGGAGAGAAAAATTGGAAAAGATGAATGTCTCTACAAAAAAACCAATGTGCCAGTTTACTTAGGTAGCAACATATGGCCCACAATTTAAACTCCAGACATGAGAGACATGAAAAACTCCAGCAAATAAATAAAAAAAGAGAAGAACTTAGAGCAAATAAACTGAAAAAAGATTATGTTTCTTGGTTCTCTCACGGGGGCACTATTGAATTGAACGAGTTGACACAAACATTCAATTAATTTAAAATGTTTCTGAAACACAACACACTGTGTGGTTTCTGAAAGAAATGTAAAGGCCAAGTAAAAAAATTATCTCAGTGTATGCTGAAATTCTCCAGAGCCTACTGCTTCTCTCCCATGAAGGAGATTAATCCATTTTTTAAAAATGAAAACATGTCAGTTAACTGATTAGAAAAAGCAGAAGCATATTTTTTCATTTTGTATTTTAAAGTTGATATTCTTTTCTTAAATTGATACACTGGACTGTAATGGGAATGCTGAGATTGTTTCTGTAACACAATCATACTCTATAGCAATGTTTCTTCTTCTAAAATTTGAGTCCTTCTTTTAATAAATATAAAAATCTCTTGCTCATGGTTAAGGAAACACTAACTGCTGCTGTAACAGGTCAAACCCCAAATCTCAATGGTTTAATACAGACATGCTTACTTCCTATACTGTTACAATGCTAATATTAAAATCCAGTTGTGTGTTTGGTGGAGGGGAGTAGGGTACCCCAGTTGTGTGGCTGTCCTCAGGGACACAGAACTTTCCCTCTCGTGCACTTGGGCGCCTTTAACAAAGAAGTCGAAGGATGTCCTAGGGATCGGTTTCATTCCAGGCAGCTGGGAGAGGAAAATAGCATGGAGAAGCAAGAAGGCAGGTTGTCACAGCCAGATCTGGAAGTCGTGCATGTAATTCCCACCCACATTTCATTGGCCAGGACACTATCACACATTGTCATCTAACACACGGGTGGATGGGAAATGAGGTCTAGTTGGATGCCAAGGAAGGAAAGGAAAGGGGCTACGTGAGCATTCATTACTCCCCAAGTAAATCCCAATAAATTCCTAAAGAAAGTACTACCTGTAAGGCTCATGTTTTAGAGTCTATACTCTATGTACCCCTACCAGCCAATCAGATTCATTCATTCATTCAGCATAGATTTATTGAGTGCACGCTGTATGCCAGAAACAATTTAAGTAAGAAGATAACTGATGAAAAAACAAACAAAAACCCTTCCTGCATAGAGATTGCATTTTAATGGAGAGTGATAAGTCAACAAACAAATGAATGGGTAAATTTTATAGTATATTAGAAGTGATCAGAACTGGGGAGAAAAAAGAGGCAAAGAATGCCAGTGCATGAAGGAAAGGGTTACAATTTTAAGTCACGACTTAAAATGAAGTGACTGACAATGTGTACCATGAGAAAATGTAATCAGGCATTCATTAGATGGCTCGTACTTAAATTTTTCCCAATATAATTTTATACAATCCTGAATATGGCTTATCAAAATATAGCCACTTCCCTGGGATTCTGATACCTTCTCTCTTGTACCAACCCAGGTGATGATTCACCAGCCGATAAAATAAGTATAAAATGTTGATATTTCCATCTCTAACAAGTAAAAGCCAAGATAGGCAGTTTTTATCCAGAAACAAATAATACCTTGGACCTCATGTACTCTAATTGAATCTTGTGATGTGTGAAGCTACTCAAGTTAAGGGAAGTTAAATGTCTTGACCGATGAGACTATATAAATGGCAGAGTCAGAACAAGAATCCATTTAAGCCAAATGATTTCTGAGAAATAATTTTATGTAGGGAGATGCAAGTTCCAAATTACCTGTGGCCTTGAAAGACCTTTAAAATGACCCAGGACAGAGTCACCTTGCCCAAAACTGGTCCAATAAAGAGTTGTCAAGGCAGGGATCAAATAGCTGAAATGAATTTTTCAGGGTTTTCTTAGCCTACACCCTTGCTTTTCTCTCTAGTACCTGGCCCTGTGCTCAGCTGCCCAAGTCAGCTTTGCCCCTTTTGCTTTGAATGTTTGGGTCTCTGTCCCAGAGATTTCAGGCTGCGGATGCCTACCGGATTCTCCTAACTCATTACCCTACAGTATTCCATCTCTGCCAGGCGTCACTGTGGTTGGTCATGGAACTAAAGCTTAAGATGATTATCATAAATGGAGAGAATTAACCAGTGCTAAGATAAGCTACCTTGGCAGGATTTGTAATGCATTTATATTGAAATCCTTTCTAAGAGATGATTCCTCTCTTCTAAATACCCTCAAGGAGACACACCGAATCTCTAAGAAAGCGAAGAGGACATATTGCTGCCTCTTCCCCCAGTTCCTTCCCTGACAACAGATGGAATAATCTGGTCTCCACCTCCCAGCCCAGCCAGATCCATGCAAGAAAAATAAAAGGAGCTAGTTTAGCTCACTGGACTCAACAGCATGTGAACTTTGCTGCTGTTCACTGTATGATTTTGAGAATAAGCTATTTTATTTGGAAATCTGCCTCTTTCCTGATACTCCAATTCTGGTCACCATAGTAGCTGCCTTGGTTTCCTAAACTCAAAATCCAGCCCCATGTCACATTTTCTTAAAGACGAGAGTCTTGTCTCCTTCTCAATAGCCCTCCCAGGAAAAGGGATTCTGTTCCGGAAATGTAACCCAGTGTTTAAAGATCTCTGTTTAGCCCAGACCTCATGAACACTGGTAATAAATGGCATCTTTTCCTGTTTGGAGATCTTGAAGAACTTCTAAGTGGCAAACATGCCCATGGGTGGCTACCTGTTGACATCATTTCCAGAGAGCAAACTCCCCCTGCCTGGCTATGCACCTTCTTATTTGTTGACACTTGACACGTGAGCAGTCTGGTTTCTGGATCCCTGGACATCCAAAATGGCCCACTGCACCATTTCCTGAGAAGCAACCTGCCAAAGGAGCAGCAGTTTCTAATCTTACAGAGACAACAGGGAGCTATGGGTCATCTAGAGCTGCACTGCCCAATGCAATGGTCACCAGCCACGTGTGGTTACTTAAAGTTTAATAAAATTTAAAAATTCAATTTCTTAGTTGTACCAGCGACACTCCAAGTTCTCAACACCACATGTGTCTAGTGGCCACCATATTACACAGCACAGAGCATATTTCCACCAGCACTCAAAGTTCTGCTGGACAGCAACTGATCTAGAGCCTGGAAATGAAATGTCAAAGGACAAGGATTTAGCCAAAAGGAGTCAGTCCTGATTCATTCATGCAACTAAAAGATGAGTACTGAACTATGTGATCTTAGAGCTAATGGAAATAATAGTCTAGAAGACTTAAAGTATGTGCAGAAGGATATAGATAATTAAAGGCAAGGATGGCTGCCTATTGTGCTCAGTGATAAATAAAAGAACCTAGGACAGTGACTGACACGTTGAAGAAGCACACTAAACACATCGAATGAATGAACAGACAAATGTGGTACAGTTAATTATATCATAACAGGATCATCACGGAGGGATGGGAATGATTTTCTAGGCTCCATTACAGGTCAGGTTAAATAACGCAGTAAAAATTCCAATCCTTTTTCTATGGTCACCAATTTTCTAGTCACTAATTCCACATCTTGGGCCAATAACACCAAGAAAGGGTGAATAAACAGATAGGGCCATTGTGGCTGCAAAACCAGATTGGCCACATTGTAGTTGAATAAATGGGCACGCAGATTCAGAAATCAGTCCTCTGTGAGTCTGATTTTCAAGGCTGATGTTCTCTGGAGGAACACACACCAAAAGTTTCTACACAAAACAAACTAAGACTCAGAGCTTAGGACAACGTGGTCCCTGCTGCTGCTGCATCTGAGCAGTCAATCCCCCGATTGCTCTATTAACATCTTTTAACAGGAGTAGTGCTTTCTTTGTCCCCACGCCTGTAGTGTAGGAGAGCTTTTTCTGGCCCTCTCCATCACCCAGTACGGTACATACAAGACTGAGCTTTGCCTCTTCCCATCTCTGTCCTACCCACACCTTCTCACTTTGGCTTATCCAATCTGACAGAGCATATAGATTAAGGAGTATCAAGGGGAAGAGGACAAGAACTAGTTAAAAGGTTAGAGGTATGAGTCTCTGAAGTGGGAGAGAAGCTGGAGAGAAGAAGGAAAAAGAAAGGGGTAGGGAATTATATTGATATGTAGGTATTCATCATTGCGTCAGGATTTGTATGTGGAATATAATGGAAAATTTCTGCTATCACCTGAATAATTCAGTCTAGAAGAATCTCATTGAAACTATGCATACCTAGAAAACTAAAACTTCAGGAGCTAATTTAGAATGCTGCCCCCAATCCTACTTCTACATTTTTCTATACATTGATAAAAAGAAAATGCTTGGAAGTGTGGTTACTCCGGTGCCTGCCTTGATCTATCTGTTAAAGTCGTATTTGAAGGGGTTATGTAGGCTGGAAGGGAAGAGGGGATATCTCATCAAACCAAGTAGATCACAGAACTCAATCTTGGTGTTTGGTGACACGACAGATGTTACAGCAGATTTCTCTCACACCCTAAATGCATGGCTGGTCAGCTGTACGAATAACTGTTATCCTGGGGTCTTTGAATGAAAAGCTGGTCCTTTTAGGAAGAATGAACTTTTGTTACAGTTACTTATTCTTCTTAGAAATGATCAAGGAATACTCACATATATTGAAGTACTGATCTAGGAGACAAGATACCTGGTTTCTAGTCTAAATCCTAGCACTAACTAGTTGGATTATTTACTTCCATTGGTCTCTGTTTTCTTATATGTGATACCGAAGTTTGGAAGTGAGCCAGTGTTAGATTTGATAAAGAGAGAGAGAGAGATCTAGAGAAAGAGAAAGAGAGAGAGAGAATATCACTGATGGTCAAAGTATTAGATAAACAGTGTGTTTTAATGAAAACTTCTCCCGAATCATTGCCCTATTTATGTCTGGCCAAACAAGTAAAATAAACATGCTATTCCCAAATTTTTATCCAGTAGATCAATTTTTCATCCTCAATCAGGTTGACACCATCTTCAGAAAATGCTTGTAGTAGGCACTTTGATTTTCTCTGGTTACAAAAGGGTTTAAAGTAGTCCAACAAATGAACACGCAAAATGTCAAAATAATGTTGTAACAGAAGCATGCACAAGCCAAGCAGCATTAGATGTGCTTTCGAGTCCGTGTTCCTAATTCACCGTGATGTGAGTAGGAGGCCTGGCTGATCCGTGGCTCCATAAGGAATTCGGACAACATGGCTTTTTCTTTGTATCGTGCATGCTGCAATTCCTCGGTGCATCTGACTTAGCACTGAAGCAATCCTTTCTATTTCCAAAGCACTTCATAATCATGAATGATTTAAGCCTTACAACATCCCTCCAAGGGAGGTCAGTAGCAAAACACCAGGGGCACAGATGAAGAAACAACAAGAGAAAGATGTTAAATGATGTGGTAGAAATCACAAAGAGAAAAAAGCAGTATTAAAGCAAGAGCCCTCTACTCTTCATACAGCTATATCAACGTGGGTGGGGGACGGAGAGGATGTCCAAAATGAGGTCACATTTATTCCCTCACCATCAATAAAGTTCAGCCCTCCAGAAACTCCCCTTCCTATATCCACTCTTTTCTTGCCATCTCCTTCATCCCTTTAATGTCTGATGTCACGTTTTAACATTGCTTTCACGATGTTAAAGTGATTTAGTCCTCGGCTATTTTTAATACAATCAAATATCCTTGGCTATTATCTAACAGAAGTTAATAAAAGACCCTCTTCAGATGAGGAGAAAAAAACAGAAATACTTAAACTATTTCCTTAGCTTGTCCCCATCACATACAATTCTGTCCATGAATTTAAGGATTCCACACATCCATTGGTTTCCATTAATAGATTCCCTGGGACTCAAGTTCCTATTACAGGAATGCTGCCTACTCCTTAGGGGGTTCCATTCCCACAAAGTCCCCCCATATTGTAGACACTTTACAAACCCTAAATTAAGAAACTCAGCTCTTATTTCCAGAGGTCATTTGCCTAGTTCTATCTGTGCAACTTACTTAGATCTGCGTGAAAAATGCATTTCGAAAGGCTGTACGTTCACCATCATTTTATAAATCATATGACATTCTTCTATTGATTTACATTATAATATAATTGATGTTGTACATTTAGGTTAGAGGCATATCAAACTGTCAATCACTCTTAATGCCTTAATTTTAAATTTATATACTTTTTCTCCTTCCCTTTGTCCCCACCCCCCCTTGGAAGTACCTACCAATCAATATTAGAGGAGGCGGAAATACAGGGTTTTAGAGGTGTACGCTTTTGTATATTTAAGAACTGCTTTTGTAAAGTGAATAAGCCCTCAATTCATCTTCTAGATTTGCTGCCAACATTTTTCGTAATGGATATTGAAGCCATTATTAAACAGAAAGGTTCTTTGAAGATGGCTTCAGGGCAATGCATTACCAATAGTGAAGCCCAGGTACATAAAATTCTCCGGAGATTTCTTATATTCTTCTTATATTTCTTATATTCTTCCCTTGGCTGTACATTTTCTTATGAGGTAGTCTTGGACTCAGCAGAATCATATCATATTAAGGTAACTTACTAGATACTATAATATTATCTTGGTATAAATTAATGTATTTTTTAAATTACTATTTAATATAACATGAATTGACGGTGGTGTCTACATGAATAGGGCTTTGCTTAAATATTTAGTAAGTAATATTAAAAACTTAAAAGTTACCAAAGAACAAATCATATCATCAAAATAATGCAAACTACTTGTTAATACTTCCCTATTTTATGTCCCAAAGACATAAAATAGGTCCTTCATGCATCACTGTAGAATGAAAGAAGCGGTCTCTGCTCAAAAAAGTAAGTGATTCGTCATCTATAGAAGGAGCCTGATGCTGTCAATTAGTGATTTAAGGATTTGTATCTTTTCCAACTCTCTACTAAAAATAATTTTGGTATATTTTCTGCAAGATATGAGTACAAAGTGATTGTAACTTCATGAAAAGGAAATCTAAAAAACTGTATTTTGAAGAAAGACCATGTGAACAGAAAGAGAATAGTAAGCATGGAGGGAAAAATTATGTGTGTGGAGGGTGAGTAGTCAAACAGGATTTGTAGCTGTCATTCAGCACAGATCCTGAGAGAAAGATACTGAATTGAAAGGGTGTGAAAAGCCTAGTCTAGAAAATTGTGTCTGTTGTGAGACAAGGATGGGTTGGTCTGGAGGAAAGAGCCCCAGGACACTTGCTTCTGTTTTCATGATCTCCTGTTCACCAAGTAATCTTCTGTTGCTAATTCATCTTTCCCAGGGCTCTGAAGCCAGGAAACTAAAGCAGAGTACTGTTGTAGACTCATCGAAATTCAGTGTAGCAATGTGAGTCAAGCTTACCCTAAGGAGAGGTGAAAAGAAAAGTTGACAGATGGGAAAAAAGAAAAGCAAACCCTATATCCTGGTTATTTTACCAAGACAATGGGAGCCAACGAGTCCATGCTGGCTTATTTTTCTCTGTAGCTATAAGACAAAGGAAATGTTGGTCAATACTCCACTTACCACTGCATTATTAAAACTACACTGTAATGGAAGAGAGGTATAACAAGACATAATTTGGGGGGGAGGGGCATCATTAAATCAGGCCAAATAAGAGCACGATATGTAGCTGCACTTTTACCATCAGCTTTGCCAGCAAAACTACAACAATGATCTTTAGATCAGAAAATTAATGCTTTCAATTAATTTTTCTAAGTTTTCCATAAATAGAAACTGGTTCAAATAACATCCAATTATAATCACAATATTAGAAATTGACTGGAAACATGAATTTGACTTGTTAAGAAGTCATCTCAACAAAATAGCTCTCTCTTGGGCTACGTAAATTCACTGATAAGCACGACATAAGTTACTAGAGAAATATTTTTTCCAGCCGTGCTCCGGATCCCGGGTCATGCTGGGCTTCAAGTGCTAGAAACGACTTAGCAGCCAGCTCTTCCATCTGCCCTACAGTCAGCAAGCAGCCAGCAACCAGGATGAGCTACAGCCTCAGGGGCTCGTGACTTACCAGCCAATGAGTAATATACTGTGCTCTTTGGTGATTTGTCAATTGATTTCTTAGAGTGAAAATTGCCAAAGCTGCAACCCATCTGTCAATACCTTAATCTCTGCCAAACTACTTTAAAAACATAACCTGAACATCAGGATACATACAACCCGACACCTCACCTATGATAGATGAAACTCCATTACCACTATATACTAAGTGAGTTAATAACTGAAAAAGGTTTTCAAAGGTACCTATCTGTACATACATCTGTATACATCTATACATACACACACCTGAAATACCTCTTTTGAGTTTCTAAACACAGTGAATATCCCTTACTACAATATTTTTCCTACTAATGACATATTTGCTAGAGGTCAGCTATCATGGATTAAATGAACTTATTTGCAGGAGCCGGTAAAGCCAGTGGTTGATATTAACAAGCTTCAGTGTCTGCAGGATGAAATGTACAAGTATACAGAATATACCATTCCAAAGTGTATCATCTAAATAATGAATGTCGTGCTTATAAACTGAAAAATTAGAACCATACTTTATTTTTTTTAAACATCTTTATTGGAGTGTAATTGCTTTACAGTGTTGGGTTAGTTGCTGCTGTATCACAAAGTGAATCAGATATATGCATACATATATCACCATATCCCCTCCCTCTTGCATCTCCCTCCCACCCTCCCTATCCTACCCTTCTAGGTGGTCACAAAGCACCAAGCTGATTTCCCTGTGCTATGCGGCTGCTTCCCACTAGCTATCTATTTTACATTTGGTAGTGTATATATGTCCATGCCACTCTCTCCCTTCATCCCAGGTTACCCTTCCCCCTCCCCATGTCCTCAAGTCCATTCTTTACGTCTGCGTCTTTATTCCTGTCCTGCCCCTAGGTTCTTCAGAACCATTTTTTTTTTTTTTTAGATTCCATATATACGTGTTAGCATACGGTATTTGTTTTTCTCTTTCTGACTTACTTCACTCTGTATGACAGACTCTGGGTCCGTCCACCTCACTACAAATAATTCAATTTCGTTTCCTTTTATGGATGAGTAATATTCTATTGTTTATATGTGCCACATCTTCTTTATCCATTACTCTGTTGATAGACACTTAGGTTGCTTCCATGTCCTGGCTACTGTAAATAGTGCTGCAATGAACATTGTGGTACATGACTCTTTCTGAATTATGGTTTTCTCAGGGTATATGCCCAGTAGTGGGATTGCTGGGTCATATGGGAGTTCTATTTTTAGTTTTTTAAGGAACCTCCATACTGTACAAGCAGCTCATGCGGCTCAATATCAAAAAAACGAACAACCCAATCCTAGAATCATACTTTAAAATGAACCATAATGCTTCTGTTTACAATCGGAGTTTGATAAAGGAGAGGGGGGCATACTTGTATTAATATAATGCACCATTTGGCAGAGTAATTAAGTACTGAAATTTTGGAAGCTGACCTTCTGTGCTCATAATCCAGTCCCCACTGCAAAACTTTTAGTACCTTTTAGAAGTCTTTCAGACCTCAGGCAAGAAACTTAACCTCTCTATGCCTCAGTTTCCTTGCCTGCAAAATGGGTATGATAATATCTCATGGAGTTATTCTGAGAATTAAATGAAATAATGCAAGCAAAGTCCTTTAAAAAAGTGCCTGGCACACATTAAGTCTTTGATAAACATCAGTTGTTGTTATTACCACCTTGTGCTTAGGTTGCCAGTTCTCATAAGCTCCTCTGGGTCTGATGGATAACCAGACCCAAGGAGAAGAAAACAATCCTGGGCCTTTTGCAAAGGACTGTTGGTGATTCCGCCATGGCAGGTGGGGTACTTTGAAGTGAAAGCTTCAGAGGCAGAGCTAGCAGGAGACCTCAAAAGATTTGGCTAGACCATTTGGGAAAGAAACACATTGGCATACAAAAGAAAAACGTGGTTGAAAGAAAAGCTGGGTGAGAAAATTTGACTGAATAAATACAATATAAGGTATTTTTAAGCCATGTTTCATAAGTCATAAAGGGTAGAATCAAAATTGCACTGCCATATTATGGCTTAACTGGGTTTTGTGTCTACACGTACAGAAAAGAGAGGAGAGAGGCAGATAGGGAGAAATAAATGGTCTTGGGATAGACATTTTTAGCTAATCTGAGAGTGAGAGAGAGAGTTCTTAGTATATTTTCTAAAGTATTTCAAAGCCACTGAAGGGTTTTCAGTATTATTTAATGGCTTTATGACCTCCTGAGTTCAAAACTGTACAATATTGATAGGGATGGTTGAGGGAATAAAGTTCCAGGTCAAAAATGTTGTGGATGTTTCAGAAAGAAGAAACAAGGGAAGAAACTAAATTAAAGACAAGGATGGAGAAAAACAGAGTTGTGTTCAGTCATAATCCCCTTACTCAAGGAAATAGCTCTGTTTAGTTTCTTAAGCTCTCTCAAGGTAGTTCAATAATTACCTTGGTAAAAAAACAAGCCCACACACTCACACACACACACCTTTACACATGCACGTGTGCACGCACACACACACCCCCACAATATGTTGGGAGATTATCAAAATCAAAAGATCTGTTGAAAATCAATTTTTGAAAGCCAGCAGTGCTAAGGTTAAAAAGAAGTTGAATGTGCAAGAGAGCGAAGGCCAAACTGGAAGCAAGGTGCCCGTCTGACAGCTGACGCTGTAGGACCAAGCAGAGACTCAGAGTTTGGGCAGATCCAAGCAGAAGGCACACAGGTAAAGGTTTAATGTTGAAGAAGCATGACTACCGCAATGTCGCTGAATTCCTCCCGGGCCTTCGAAGAAGAAAAATACATAAATACATTGAGGGGATAGAGGGCAGCCTAGAGGACGCTCCAATAAAAAAAACATTTCCCTGCCCCATGTGAGGGTGTTGCAGAAAGAGATGAGAGGGGAAGGCAGAAGAGGGCCAAAGAGGTAACACAAGACCAGCTAATCTTTGTGAAAAGCCTTAAAAGGGAAACATATTTACAGCAAACAAAACATAAACTTCACATCATTTTTTTTCTTTGGTTAAAAACTCGTGGTTGGTCCTAATTTGTAATTTCCTCTTAGGTAAACCAAAATGATCTTCTTACTCTAAAATATCTGCACTATGAGATTCTCATCATACGATCAATCAGAAAAGTTTATTAAGGATTCCACCTCACTGTGCTTCATCCAGAGGCACAGGACTGGTTGTGGGGAGATTACAGCGGCAACGTACAAGACAGGGGCCTATGCCCTCAAACTGCTTATAATCTAAGTACAGAGACAAGATTTAAACATTTAAATTAACAAGGTCTCGTTTAATTTTATGGAAAAATATGTTCAATTAGTGATCAAGAAAGGGCAAAAAGGGAATTGGATCTGGGGTCTTTTTTGGCCTGGATATGTCTGAAGAGATATGAAGAGGAGGGCATTTCCAACTGGTTTGGGGAGAGGGTGGGGTTCAGACAGGTGGAGCTACTCAAAGAAGGCACCCTAAGTGAGGGAAACACAGTGAGCAAAGATCTGGAGGCCAGAAAGTGCAAGGCATTTTCCAGGAAAGGCAGATAAACTAGCTGGGCAGGAAAAATGGTGAGCAGAGGGGACCCATGTCCAAAATCTGACCTGCTCTACACACAGTTTGTCCTGGCTTCACATTAACAAACACTTGTGCTGGTGATTGACTCAAGAACCTCATTTCAACTTCCTAAGTGTTGTTTATATTTTCTTTTTGCTACAGAAGGAACATTGGAGGGAAGGCTGTCCATTGACATTCTTTAAGAGAATTATGCTGCAGAGCATCTGGTATTATCATGACTACAGCCAGAAATCTCCTTCTAGCAAATTGTCTGGTGAGCTGTTTTTGTATTACCACTGTATTGATTATTCACATGTCTCCGTAGGGCCACATTTTCGGTACAGAGATTTAAAAACATAGTATTCAAAGAAAACAAGAAGATGTGTCCCCTCCTTAAGGAGCGGGAACAGAAAGAAAAATCACCCTAGCAAAATGGAAAGCCTACTAGCATCTTAGACGAAAAGACGAACAAGACTGTTTCTAGGATGGAGTTACAAATCTGCTGACACACAGATTCGTGGTAAGAAAAAGAACTTGGAATTACCTGGGAACAGCATGTGTACAGAATGTTGCCCTTTGGGTTGAAAAATAACAACAAAGGCGCCCTTGAAGGACTCAATCTCTTTGTAGATGGAAGAAGGAGCAACAGCTGGTCCTACCTCAAAGCTGTGAAGAGGCAGGTGCTGCACAAACTACTGAACAACATCCCATTGGACACTGGCTGTCTAGTCACTTCACCGCCAGGGCCCAGCGTTGTTTTCCAATCAGGAATTGGATGAAGACAGCAGAATCCCCAGTCTTATACCCAGTGCTCCAACAGGCTAGTTCTGAGAACCAGTCCAATTCTGACCTTCATCACCATAACAGCTCTGGATTCTATGACCACTGAGGTCCTTCCCAGCTTTAGAAATCTCTAACACAGGTAGTCTTCTGTGAAGCTGTTCAGGAAAGGTGGGGACTCAAAGGATGTGGCCAAAGACACACTGGAATCCACTGTTGCTCTGGACTGCTTGACACAGGAGACAGTACATTTCCTTATTGTTTCAGGCAGAGTTTTTCTCTTATTTGCAGTCAGAAGTTGAAAATGTTTCTAATCAGGATTTGAACATTGATTAAGAAAATTGCATTTTCTAAGCTTTATTTACTAATTAATAAATTGAACGTTAAATATATTGCAGTAATGCTTTATACCTGCATGTAAGTAAATATAGATATTATGCGTATATAAGGCTTTTCATGGTGCCCAGCTCCTAATAACCCTCAACGAATGTCAACTATAATCAGCTTTCAATAACTAACATTAGAATGGTACTTGGCCATTTAAAACGGCATTCACTATTCTTCCATTTGAACTCCTCATCATCCCTTATAGAAGCACTGTTATCCCAGTTGAAAAACTGGTCTAAGTGAGAAAATTGATCGAAGAGGATAAGTGACTTTCCTGAGTCGAAGCTAATCAGAGGTCAAGTCAGAACCATGTCTCTGGCTCCAAATGTCTTGCTGTTTCCACTACCCCACATGACCTTTTACTATTTTGCCATAATACAGAGGGGAGATCAGAAACAAAAGTCTATTTTGGTGAGTCAAGATAACCTCTTTATTGGCCAATAGAACTTTACAAGATAGAAGAAAAAAAAACTTAGAAAGTTATTATAGAAATAATAGATTTCTAGAGTTATTATAGACATCTCCACTGGGTATTCAATCAAGGGCTAAAGCAATCATGTTTCAAAAACTGTACACATATAAAACTAGTTGATGTCTTTAAGAAACCAGCTTTAAAATAAAAGACTGCATACTAGAATGCAAGAAGTTTGGATTTAATGAGGAAACCGGGGACAGAGAACTAGCATGCCTGTTTTTTTTTTTTTTTTTTTTTTTGCGGTACGCGGGCCTCTCACTGTTGTGGCCTCTCCCGTCGCAGAGCACAGGCTCCGGCCGCGCAGGCTCAGCGGCCATGGCTCACGGGCCCAGCCGCTCCGTGTCATGTGCGATCTTCCCAGACCGGGGCACGAACCCGTGTCCCCTGCATCAGCAGGCGGACTCTCAACCACTGCGCCACCAGGGAAGCCCCAGCATGCCTGTTTTGAGAAGACCTTGTCAGAGATTTGCAACAGAGAGAGAATCATCACTTAACTGAGAATCCACAACAGCTTTGTAGCAACAGGACATTTCCTTTGCCTTGGATTGTGAATGCCTTGTAACATTGCTTTAATTAGACCAATATATTTTTATAAAACCCTCATAAAGCTGTGACCGATGTGGTCCAGTCTCAAAAAGCATGTTTTTAAAGCAAAGCAATGAATCCAGCAATCCAAAAGTAATTTTTGGAGTCACTGATATTCTCTGTTTTTATTTTTTTGAACACCATGAAGAGAATGCACTGCATAGAACAATGAGAGCTAATGAATACTGAACACTGTTCCATGTTCTTTATATAAATTAGCTAACTGAATCCTCACAATATCCCTTTAAGTTATTACTGCTGCTTTATTTCCATTTTACAGATAAGAAAACTGAGTCCTGGAGAAGCCAAATAAGTGGACCAATTACATGCATGTTTTGGGTGGCAGAGCCGGGATTCAAACCTGGAGACAACTTCAGACTCTACAGTGATATGTCTATTCCCCCTATACATGCAAATCCTCTCCCAGCACTGATCTCCAAACTCTGGGAAAATTCCTCTGCTAGTTCTGACCTTCCTCTCAATTCTGCATCACAAAAGTCTAAACTGACTAAAAGTTCAGCCTGTCAAGGAAATGGTCCCCTTTGGAAGAGAAGGGAGGATAAGAAAATGAGGGAAGAAGCCTGAATGCTCTTTAGCTGGAAGGGGAAGCAGACAAGAGGCAAGGATTTTCAAACTGGAACTTGCATTAGAGTCATCTAGAGGCTTGTTAAAACACAAATTGCCCGGCCCTACCCCTGGAGTTTGTCATTCAGTTTGTCTGAGGTGGGGTCTGACAATTTTCTTTTCTAAGAAGTTCCAGATTGATGCTGGTCTTTAGGACCATATTCTGGGAACTACTGCTCTAGATGAATAGCTTTTTATTCCTACTTGAAAGAAGAAAACTTTAAACGTTTTTCCAATTATCCAAAAGTTCTGCCATATTGTTCAGGCATAAAGAGTATCTAGTCATCAAGCTCATCCTCTTCCAACCAGACATTGCTGATCCCTGACTAAGAGAAGTGGGACCCATAGGAAGAATTCAAGCTTCCTCTCCCTCTTCGCTAAAGCTAGCCTTCTGAGTCTTCCACTGCCTTTTTGAAGGCCTGTCTCTTCCTATAAGTAACCTCACCTCCTTTCTAACTTCATGGACTAGTAACCTCAATTCCTATGCAAAAAGGGCTATGATCTTAGCTTACATCCCAAATAGGAAAGGACACTCATTATCATACAAGGGTCATAGAGGGCTGGCTTCTTTACACAAACCGATAGAAGGAAAACATACCAAAGCAACTACAAGAGAAAGCTGACAAGCTGACAGCAGGAGAAGATCACAGTAAATCATCATCATCATCATCATCATCATCACCATCATCATCAACATTGTCGGATATCCTCTCATGGAGTGTATCAACGGAGGAACATACTCCTTCCTTGTAAAATATGAATACTCTCTATTTGTATTAAGAATTCCACATGGGGCTTCCCTGGTGGCGCAGTGGTTGAGAGTCCACCTGCCGATGCAGGGGACACGGGTTCGTGCCCCGGTCCGGGAGGATCCCACATGCCGCGGAGCGGCGGGGCCCGTGAGCCTGCACGTCTGGAGCCTGTGCTCTGCAACGGGAAAGGCCACAGCAGTGAGAGGCCCGCGTACCAGAAAAAAAAAAAAAAAGAATTCCACATGTAAAGCTCATTTTCACCTAAATGAATTATAAATTAATCACATGAATTCACTGCATACATATATATATATATATATATATATATATATATATATATATGTTTTTTTTTTTGGCGGTACGTGGGTCTCTCACTGTTGTGGCCTCTCCCGTTGTGGCTGGGCCCGTGAACCACGCCGCTGAGCCACGCACAGGCTCAGCGGCGTGGTTCACGGGCCCAGCCGCTCCGCGGCATGTGGGATCTTCCCAGACCGGGGCACGAACCCGTGTCCCCTGCATCGGCAGGCAGACTCTCAACCACTGCACCACCAGGGAAGCCCTATTTTATTTTTAATGTTGGCCTGTGAGGCCCAAATTCAAATCTCTGTTTTGTATCCTAGCACAGACTTTACTTGTGCCGAAATTTTAGGGCATAAAGGCTTCCTTTTCCCAAGTGCATGGAATTATAGATCTAGAACATATAGAAGCTTGAGAATTGATTAAGCTGAAGGAACACAAACATTTTATTATGTGCACTTCCCTGATGATTTAAATGGATTTATTCAGCTGTGTTAAATAATGCCTTATTTCATCAGCAAATGCAATTTTGCCTATTTTGCATACAAAAGAAAATTTTAAATATTGGCTTTACCCAGACAAAAGTGGGATTCCCATGTCAACAGCACTGGAGTCTACTCAATCAGTTCAAACTTTTCCCATTTGCTGTATAATCGTAACCCATTTCTTCAGGTTTTTGAACTCATCTTGATTGAGGTCCTTGCTTTTACCTATTAAATATGACCTCAAGCTTTTTTCTGTTATAGAGGAGTAAGATTCCTCTGGGAACTAGGGAGATGCCCGTTCAGGCCTGAAAACACTATTTTCTTTTTAATTATTATTGCTGGAGTAACACACCTATACAAATCACATAGAGAGTCAGGAGGACAGGAAAATTTGATTTGTTTTACTGTCTGAAAATGACGCTAGAGAAGTTAGGTATGTATCTACGTATGTATATTTGCATACATGCCCATATGCATGAATATATGTATTTGCAAACTGATGCTCTCAGAAAGCTTGGAAAAGAGTATTCATGTAATTTCCTGAAAATGGCATAAGAGAAGTTCTGAAAGAAAGACCATCTTTAGGAATATGGTTCCATCTGATACTATTTAGAGCAATGGACCAAATGAGGTTTTACATGGCTTAGAGCTTATGTTTTGAAGACTGAGCATGAATCATCTGAAGCTAAGTTATTTTCTTTTACTTTTATAATTTCCTAAGACAAAATTCCCAAGGCATCTCTTTGAAATTAACTATTTCTTTTAAAAGCATAAATTTTCACACAGATAATATTTTCTAGGAAAAAAATTGATGTACATTATAAATGCATGAGTACTGTACTCTGATACATGAAAGAATCATATCAACTTTAGTCAGCATGTGGTTCATTAATAATTCAACCAAGTAGACTTCATGATAAAGCCTATCTTCATCAGATAACAGACATTTAAAATTTGAAGATAAAATCTATAAGAGACAAATATTATTTTGTGTAAAAAGAATTCTTTGTATTATAAATCCATTTAATTTTTTAGCAAGTAGATTTCATCAGTTACTCATAATTCTATAAAATAACTAAAATACATCTGGAAAGTTGTGGAAGACTAAAGTCAGATCCTCGTCCCAAACTTATAAGCACATTCCCATGTGTTATTGCATTTGGTTTAGATAATTAAATATTAACAACCTTGCCTGATTTTTCATATTAAGGACACATCACAATTGTCTGTTCCTATAAAGCATCAAAGCTGAAGTATTTTGCCCCTATTTTCAAAGAGAGGAAAAATGACAGTAGCACGTGTAGGGGCTCTTAGGTAAGCCACAGGTAGGAGATAACCATGGGCAGAAGACACACAGGCCAATCTATAAAATTATTTCAGTACAGGAGGTAGCTTGCTGAGAAGAGTAATTTCATCGTTCGGCTATAAACTTGGGGTGCCTTCTGAGCTTATAAAACCTGATGGTTCAACTACATCATAGAGGATGATTTAACAGCTCCATATGAATTTTATCACTTTAATCCATTAGTCAGAAGTGCGAAGTAAAGATACAGAGGGCTGATGGTATTCAGTGCACTGGGCCATTTTATATAAGGAACTTAAGCATTCACAAATTTTGATACCCCTGGGGGGCCTGGAACCAATGCCCTGTGGATACCAAAGGAAGACTGTATTGACTTCCCCACTCCTATCAAGACTGCAGGTTTCTGAGTTAGGTTATCTTGTTGGCATTGTTTTTTTTCCTTGCTGTGATCATGGAACATCAGTTTGGGTTCACTGGAGGTAAAATCTGAAATACAAAATAGTCTTATATTTTTCATTTCCATAAAAATGGGCTGCTTATTACCTTCTGTGCAGCCCTCTGTCACATGCTCAACCCCTAATGTACACCATGACCAGGACATATTTCTCTCAGGGAGGGGGTGAAGCTCTTCTGCATTTTCCATCAGCTTCCACGGAACAGCTGTCTGCAACCTGGGCTGCCTCCGAGCCAAGAATGTAACAAAGCCAGACACTTCTGAGTACTTCACATAGAACAATGCTCGTCAAACTTAAGTGGGGCTAAGAATCACTTGGAAGGTTTGTTAAAACACAGATTTCTGGGAGTGGAGTCCAAGAGTTTGAACCTCTAACAAGCTTACAGGCCCGCTTTGAAAACCGTTGACATAGACTCTCAGACCATCGAGAGATTCTCAGAGGGAAAAGTGTATTTCTCAGGTACCCGGGAGTTCACTGAAAGATTTTTATTTTAAGTGATCACATATTTGTTTCCATGATAATCTTTTCAAATGATATGACCCTTTCTTTCAGGCCGAACTATTGGGTTGGCCAAAAAGTTTGTCGGGTTTACGGAAAAACCCGAACAAACTTTTTGGCCAACCCAATACTTGGGAAAGTATATCCTACTCAACTGCCCGATAAGCAGCACACAGGGGCACATAGGGAGCCCTAGACTTCAAATAGCACCCTAAGTCACTACAGACACACCATCTCCATCCCCAGCAAGCCCACGGGGGCCCTGAACTTGGCCCTGACATTAGGACCTTCTCTAATCTTTTTCATTAATGGTACCTTTCACAAGAATTTTCCTATAATTAAAATTGCTTTCAGTGGTGAATAATACTTTATCTTATACACATGCTGTAGTATTTTAACCATTTCTCCATTGTGGTATATGTATATTTAGATTGTTTCTGATTTATCACTATTTGTCACTATTATATATTTTTTATATCTATATATCTATATATCTATATCTATATCTATCTCTCTCTCTCTCTATATATATATATCTCTCCACACCTTGGTAAATATCTTTGGGCATATATTTTCCTGCATTTTGAATAATTTCCTTTAAGCAAATTTCTAGAAGTGTAATGGTTATGTCAGAAATAAGAACCTCTATATCATTTTTGATACAAATAGTAAAGCTGTATCATAACATAACATGAATTCCAAAGAATTCAACTGCATACAATGTGGATGTCAATGTAAGGTTAAGGAAATGACCAGGGCCAGCCAGCCCAGACAGCCAGCATGGGATTCTAGGCAAGGCTGTGTAATGCAATCTATCCCTGTCTAGGCTGATTTGACCACCAGGCCATGCTTGTTTGCTCTGATTTAAATATCTATGGGGATGATTCCAAGTCCTGTGCCTAAACGGGAATTCCAGAACAACAGCAATAATGTCAGAAATCTCCTGCTTCTCCATTCTAATTCAGGATAATACCCCAGACAATGGTTGCTGTTTCCCCAATTGACCTGACCACCTCCTTTATATTCCCTCACCTCCCCTCTAGATGGCGACACTAACTATGTCCCCATGCTCTGCTACCTGGATCACTGCCATAACCCCTGATCAGCCCCCGCTGCCTCCTTCCCCCTATTCTCAATCACTACCTCCTCTGCTCAAAATCCTGACACTGCTTTGTTTCACTCAGAGTAAAAGTCAAGGCCATTGCATGGCCCTACAGGATCAGATCCTGGGTTACCCCTGGGACCTCATCCCCTATTTTCTTTCTCTCTCTCTGGCTCACTGTGTCCTGCAGCTTCCTGCTGCAGCTCACACACAGCTTTGTAGTTACTGTTCCTACCTGCAGAAATGCTCTTCTCCATGGTATCTACTTGGCAAATTACCTCACCTCTTTCCAGAATTTATCGCAATATTGCCTTCTTAAAGAGGACTATTCTAACCACCTTATTAAACAGTGTAAATTCTCCTCCCATCCTGAACCCCAGCCCCAACCATTTGGCCCTCCTGATCCTTCTCACCTTCACTTTAAAAAAAATGTATTGTGGGGCTTCCCTGGTGGTGCAGTGGTTGAGAGTCCGCCTGCCGATGCAGGGGACACGGGTTCACGCTCCAGTTCGGGAGGATCCCACATGCCGCAGAGTGGCTGGGCCCGTGAGCCATGGCCGCTGAGCCTGCGCGTCCGGAGCCTGTGCTCCGCAACAGGAGAGGCCACAACAGTGAGAGGCCCGCGTACCACAAAAAAAAAAAAAAAAAAAAAAAAGTATATATATATATATATATATATATATGTGTGTGTGTATGTATTGTACTTATCACCTTTTAATGTACTACGTAATTTAGTTATTTATTATGGTTACTATTTATTGTATGTAAACTCCCCAAGGGCAGTGATAACTTCGTTTTGTTAACTGATATGTCCCGAGCACCTAGAAAAGTCCCTGACACATAGTATAAATGCAAAAATACATACATTTTAAAGAGCCTTAGCCTGTTCCAAGTTGAGAGTAGGGGTTGGGCAGAAAACAGAATCTAATCATCTACCACATTACAGTCTAATTGATGTTATTGTTGTCATGTAATTTGGGAGAGTCACTGTTGAACCAGTTTACCTCACCCAGCAATGTGTAATATTCCCCGCCTCTCCATGGGCCCCTGGGGGCCTTCTTGTCTTAATTCTCTGGCTGCCTGTGCTATCTCTGCACATGCGTGGTCTTGGAGATTGGGGCAGACATGAAAGAAGTTCTTCCTCATCAAGATACACAGTCCTCTGTTGCTTGTCTTCTTAAAGCCCTACTCTTGTCCAACCGCATTGTGAGTGGAATTTTAGGTCCTGGAACCCAACAATTTTCTTCCAAGATAGAGAGGTGAAAGATCAAAGAATCCCATATTATTTACTATTAGAAATGGGTCCAGGGAATGCATGTTTAAGAACATATGGAGAGGGAAGGAGAAAAGAAAGAACAATAATAAGATAAGAAATTTAAGATAATGTAAATTAAAATTGTGTGAAATAAATAAAGTGTACTTTGTATCAGTTTATCCATTAAGGTAAAAAAATAAAGCTAAAATATATCTATGAACATCTGGGGCTATGTATAGAGCTGGGATATTTAGACTTAATAAAAATGTCCAATTTTAAAGGAAACAACAATGTTATATGAGACTAGCAAAGATAAATGCTGTTACCAAGATAAGTATCTGTGAAGAAATTTCCAAAGTGACCAAACTTATAACATTTGTTTTCCAAAATAACTTTCTCATTTTGCTCTGAAAACAAATCTAAATGTATTTTCAGCTTCTCTAGAAAATATGAAAAATGGTCCTGATCGCTTACCTCATTCATCACTTTTACAATTAAGATAGTTTCTTCCTCTTTCGTATTTGTTCTCTAGAGGCAGATATAAGGAAGCCAATATGAAGCAGCAACTCAAGCAGCAGTTTGGAACTGGATGCGATGGATATGAAAACATCACAGGGCACGTCAAGAACCTAAATACAATTACTAAGGAGGAAATCGGGAGGATATTAACTCCCTGGGAAAAAAGTGTACTAAAATCTAAGTCATTAAGCAGCTCTTGTATGATTGGAACAAACCCTGAGACCGTCTTCCAAAACATCCAAGACTTGGGGAACGCCACCATATGTCACACTAATGGAACCCCTGTTCCCTTGTTGCCTGCATGAGCTCTGATTAATGAAGGACATGCTATGAATGATACAAGTGATTACACTACGTAAGTTAGGACTCAGGCAGGCCATGGCTTGATTAGATTCTGGAACACACAGCTCCTCTCTCCTGGGGCACCTCTGTCCATAGCACTGAAGTCATCCATTACATACTGGCATATTTTACCGTGGTGGTTACCAAGGACCAATGTAGAATTTAACACCTGCCTTCCCAGAGCTGCCTTAACACCTACCTCCCCATCACCTCAAATAAAACTGAGAATGAAGCAGAAATGAGAAGACACACTTTAAAATAAAAAAGAATGAGTTAATAAGGTGGAGAGGTCCCAATGGGACAAGCCACAGACAAACACACATGTGTTTGTAGCCATAGCTATAAGAAGGTTTTGCAGCTTACCCTTTGTAAATATTCTTTACTGAGAACATGTTCTCTTATACCTCAGAGGTCACTGATTGTAGTCAGATTTGCAAGGTACAAATATAGAACCCTGGCAAAAAGAAGAAGTGGATACATTCCTTGCCAACCAGAGGTATTGACAACAAGGACCAAGGGGATGAAAGATCTGATGTTATCCTAACCTCACACTTTAGACTTCTTCTATTGTCAGGTTGTTAGGATACACTTATTTTCCATCAGCTACTACCACAAAAGGGCCAACATTTTTATCAACAAGTCCAAGGACTAACAACTTGCCTGTGGAAGAAAGCTTTATGAATGCCTTTTTACACATGGGCAGAAATAATTATTTAAGGACAGTTTTCATACTTCCAAAGAACGTTCAAATGACCAACAGATACATGAAAATGTGATCAACATCACTGCTCATCAGGGAACTGTAAATCAAAACAAAACCAAACGTAGGCAAGGAGGTGAAGTAAAGAGAACACTTGTACATTGCCAGTGAGAATGTAAATAGCAATATCGATGCATCTGGAGGTCATTATGTTAAGTGAAACAAGCCAGTCAAAGACCAACACTGCATAGTGTCACTCATAGGCGGAATCTAATTTTTTACAAAGATCAAACTCATAGAAACAGAGACTAGAATGGTAATTGCCAGGGGTTTGAGGCTTAGGGAAAGGAGGAGAGGTTGGTAAAAGAGTACACACTTTCAGTTATGAGTATGTTCTTAGAATCTAATTTATAATAGCATGACTATAGCTGATAATATTGTATTGTATAATTGAGGTTTGCTAAGAGAGTAGATCTTAAGTGTTCCCATCAAAAAAAAAAAAGTAAACATGTGAGGTGATGGATGTAATTAACTCAGTTGTGGGAATTCTTTCACAATGTATACTACATCAAATCATCATGTCATACATTTTAAATAAATTATAACTTTATTTGTCAATTACACCTCAATAAAGCTGAAAAAAGAAAGAACTAAAAACCAGTGGGGTGATTATTTCCTGGAGCATTGATATGATTCCTTGTATAGATTTTGTTTCAGATCACATTGAGCAGAAGAAACACAAGCATAAGGAACACAGACAGCATTCTAAAATCCTATTTAGGTAGCTTTTAGAATAAAGGCAAAGGGATGAAAAGGAAATAGCATAGAATTTGGATGTACAAGGCCTATATTGCAGTCTTCACTGTATCTGTTCAGGTGTTGCCTGGGGGTGAGGTTAAAGGAAGGAGCATGGTGAGATTCAAAATTGGGGATACCATCTGGGGACATCTGCAATGGTCCAGATGAGAGTATAAACTAGTGTCATAAAAGCATCCACTGGAGAGGAAGGGACAGATGATAAAAATACATAGAAAGTAGAATAAACAAGATTTATAGAATCAATTAGATAAAAGGCAGAATGATGGAGGGAAGTAGGAAAAGAAAGTCTAAGGGTGATGATTCAGAAGTTTATGGCTTGGGCCGGAGGCTGGTTTATGGCTTGGGCCAGAGGCTGGATGATGGCATCATTTACCAAGATAAGAAATATTTGCAAAGGAACAGCAATTGGTGGAGGCAAAATTAGTTCAGTTTTAGACTCACTGGATTGAGAGTGCTTATGGGTTTTTATATATAATTTTTTAAAATCCTTACAAAAAATATAAAATTTTCAGGGAAAAGAAAATTTAAAAAAGTCTCAAAGTTTTGACTATTTCAACACTGATAAAGTAAATTGCATGTATTTTTTATTGTAAAAGTTGAATACTATATGTTGCTCCTATAAGTATTATAGACTTCACTTTTAAGGGTAGAATGTTACTGCAAGACAATGCTCCTGTCAAATCCAGCTGTTAGTGATGGCAGAAAAGTCAAGAATAAAGGTTCCAAACTGACAGAGAATTTGACCGCCAAGAGGAAATACTGTAAATGGAGCAGTCTGCCAATTACTGCCCCCTTGTGCTCAATGAGTAACAAAGGTGAATTAGGCACTTTACCCAAGTAGAATGGCAAAATGTCAATGTCAAAATGTAGTACTATTCTAGTTGAAAAGTGAGCCCTAAACTCTTATTTTACAGTTGAAGTCATTGGGGACCATAGAATGACAATTAGGGTTCACTGACAGAGAAGCAGGGCTAGAATTCAGACATGACTCCTCAGAAAAAATATATATATATTTTTTTCCTTGATACCAAATTCCATTTCTTATAAATAAGTTTTATAGATTCACTGTCATATTCCTAGTATGGAGACCTTATTCATGCTTCAGTTGTTAAAGGGGAATCCGAAATAAAAAAGGAAGACCCCTGAGGTTTTATACAATTGGAAACAATCCACCACTAAAGAAAAGACAAAATTAGAGAGAACGGGTTGCAATTGCTTTCAAAAAGGTCATTCATACTCTATGCAAAATCTGTAACTAAAAACCACAGGAAGAAGTAATTCATAAAACCTAAATTACTGTAACTAAAAATGCTCACTCACTTTCATGAATGAATAATTAACTCAAGCAAAATTGGTGGGAGGAGGAGTTGGGAGTTGGGGGAGTAGATGTTAGCTTTCAGTCATTCTTTCACTTAACTACCTTCGGACAAAGAGATTTCAGTAACAAACTGGGGTTTTCTCTACAGTTTTTCTGATTCTAATAAATTTTATCTTATTTTAGGATTCACATTGTCATTGTCAAGCAAAAATGATTTTCATTCTTTATGGCTTCACTCCTGTGAACCATTACTCAGTGTCATAAAAAGGAAGGCATAGTGTGTGCACGGTAAATAGTCCCCTCCCTAACCAGCCTCCAAATCTTTCTTTACAGTATACGCAAGGCAATTACTATCAATCCATTGGCATATAAAATTAAACCCATTTGCCAACTTTGATTGAGTTGAACCTACTGGCAATTGTTTTATTTATTAAAAAACATATTTCCCAAACTCCATGAACAACAAAACTATTTGAAGAACGTGAAGCTGAAACATTAACAATAGGTTAGAATAAATTTCAGCCTTCAAAATTTCCAGGATCATGTGTAGTGACCTGATCTAAGAACAAACAATCCATTTGAAAAATGGAAAAGTGCATCTTCTAATATCACCACACACACACATCATACATGCAAACTGGTTCACTTATTCCGTTGAAGGGGAAAAAAAGAATGTTTTTCAGTGTCTTCACAAAAATTAATGTACATCACAAACACTTTCCAATCTATAACTGATACAATCAAGGGAGACATTTAATTAACAATTAGTCTGATTAACATTCCTTGGAGAGTAATTTGTTTTACCAGATGGCCTTCATAAAAATAATTCTTAGAGGGTTTCTTTAAAAATCAGCTAAGCTAATTATAAGATGTGGAAAGAGATAGAAATTTTAACAATCGTATCAAGAATAAATTAATGTGTTCAAGTTGGAAGTCTTCAAGATATGACTGGAAGGTAGCGAACAGTGAAGCGGAGTTTAAGGACCAGGACCAGTTTGTTGAAAGGGTAAAATCAAGGGGCTGCAGCATATGGAAGCTGGAGGTGAGCAAGCTGTTTAAGAAAGGCCAATCCTGGACTTCCCTGGTGGCGCAGTGGTTGGGAATCCGCCTGCTGATGCAGGGGACATGGATTCGAGCCCTGGTCTGGGAGGATCCCACATGCCACGGAGCAGCTAAGCCCATGCGCCACAACTGCTGAGGCTGCGCTCTGGAGCCCACGAGCCACAGCAGCTGAGCCCGCGTGCCACAACTACTGAGGCCAGCGCGTCTGGATCCTGTGCTCCACAGCAAGAGAGGCTGCAGCAATACGAAGCCCGTGCACCGCAATGAGGAGTAGCCCCCGCTCGCCGCAACTAGAGAGAGCCCATGCGCAGCAATGAAGACCCAACGCAGCCAAAAATAAATAAAGAACAGAAAAGAAAAAAAAGAGAAAAGAAAGGCAAATCCCAAATTAGACATTGGAAACTAAACTGGACCAAAGCCAAGGGAAGTTCCAAAGCACAAAAGAAGAAAAGAGCAAGTAGGCACAGAGCCCAGAAAGAATTCTGCTGAATGTCTCATTGGCAGCCACATCCACTGACTTTGCCACAGTGCCACAACTAATGGTCTTTCCTCAGGCATGCATTTTGAGACACACATCCAGAAGCTGTGATGGGTTTTCTCTTACCCACAAAGAAGGGAGCTTACATTTATTGAGTGCCTGCTTTTATCAGACACTGAAGTAGAGGATTGGTATACATTATTCCAAGTGGCTTTGTCCTCACCAAATTTTTTTTTTCCCACATATAGCTAGTCTACATTTCTCAGCCTCTTTGCAGGTAGGCACGGCAACGATATTGAGTTATGGTTGATGGAATCTGGGGGAAAGGGATGCATTCCACTATCTAGTACCATTTCATAAAAATTTTCCACAAGTGATCTACGGTGTCTTTATCCATTTGTTTGTTGATGGCAAATGAAACTACAAAAACCTAGAGAGTGGGTCCCTGATGACCATGGATAATGGTTCCCCTACTCATGAACACACAAAGGACTGTTGCATTTGTGAGAAATAATGTATATTGTGATAAACCACATATATTTGGAGATTTGTTTGCTACTGAAGCTAGCTTCACTGATACATTTGTTTATCTAATTTAATAACTACAATAATTGTTGTACTGGTAATTTTATCCTAACTTATCAGATGGGTAAAATAAATGAACTAGGAATTTGAACCCAAGTCTGTAAGACTTTAAAATCTATTCCATCTCACTAAGTACTCTAGTCATTAGTATATGAAATAAGAAAAATGTGTTTTATTTTGTTTTTAAATTGAAATTAAATCCACAAAACACAAATTAGCCTATTTATTTATTTATTTTTTTGGCCATGTCCTGCGTGGCTTGCAAGATCTTAGGTTCCCCACCAGGGATCGAACCCGGGCCCTTGGCAGTGAAAGTGCCGAGTCCTAACTACTGCCAGGGAAGTCGCATAAATTAGCAATTTTAAAGTGAACAATCGAGTGGCAGTTAGTATATTAAAAATATTGTGCCATGACCACGCATACACCTAGTTCCAAAACGTTTTCATCACCCCAAAAGGAACTCCATACTCATTAAGCAATACTCCCCATTTACCCTTCCTCCAGACCCGGGCAACAAACAATCTGATTTCTGTCTCTATGGGTTTACATATTCTAGATATTTCATAAAAATGGAGTTATACAATATTGTGACCTATTGTGTCCGGCTTCTTTCACTTAGCACAATTTTTCTGAGGTTCAACCACAAAGTACCATGTATCAGTACTTCATTCCTTTTTATGGCTGAAAAATACTCCATTGTATACTACAATTTGTTTATCCATATATCCACTGATGTACACTTTGATTATTTCCATCTTTTGGCTATTGTGAATAGTGTTTTGATGAACATGAATGTATAAGTATTTGTTTAAGTACCTATTGTCCATTTGGGGGGACATCTGTCTAGAAGTGGAAATGCTGGGTCATATGGTGATTTTCTGTTTAGCTTTTTGGGGGACTATCAAACTGTTTTCCACAGCAGCTGCATCATTTTACATTCCTACCAGCAAACTACAAGGGTTCCAATTTCTCCACCTTCTTACCAACACTTGTTATTTTCAGGGCTTTTTTGGATTAAAGTCATACTAGTAGGTATGAAGTCGTATATCATTGTGATTTTGATTTATATTTCCCTAATGACTAAGGATGTTGAGTGATTTTTCAGGTTCTCAGGGACCATTTGCATGTCTTCTTTAGTGAAATGTCTCCTTAAATCCTTTACCTATTTTTAAAAAATTGGGTTTTTGTCTCTTTGTTGTTGAATTGTAAGTGTTCTTTATATATTCTGGATAATAGACTCATCAGATACATGATTTGAAAATGTTGATATTTTCTTCCATTCCACATGTTGTCTTTCCACTTTTTTGATAGTGCCTTTTAATATAAAAATATTTTAACTTCAGTGAATTCCAATTTATCTATATTTTCTGTTGTTGCTCATGCTTTTGATGTCATATGTAACAAACCATTGCCAAATCTGAGATTGTGAAGACTTACCCCTTTTTCTTCTCTAAGAGTTTTATGTTTTTAGTTCTTTATATTTAGGTTTTGGTTCATTTTGAGTTAATTTTTGCATATGGTGTGAGGTAGGGAGTTCAACTTCAAGCTTGTACATGTGAATATTCAGTTGTCCCAGCATCATATGTTGAAGACACTGTTCTTTCCCCATTGAATAGTCTTCACTCATTTGTCAAAAGCCAAGTAGTTAATTGACTTAGATGTCTGGGTTCATTTCTAGACTCTTAAATCTATCCCATTGGTATATGTCTATGTTTACACCAGTACCACATTGCTTTTTTTTTTACTGTAGCTTTGCTGTAAGTTTGGAAATCAAGTAGTTTGAGTATGCCAACTTTGTTCTTTTTCAATATTGTTTTGACTATTAAGGGTCCCTTGCAATTCCTTATGAATTTGAGGATTGGCTTTTCCACTTCTGCAAAAATGGGCAAATGGAATTTTCATAAGGACTGCATTGAATCTCTAGCTAGCTTTGGGTAGTTTTGCCATCTTAACAATATTAAATCTTCCAATTCATGGACTTGAGATGTCCTTCCATTTACTTACATCTTCTTTAATTACTTTCAGCAATGTTTTGTAGTTTTCAACATACAAGTCTTTTACCTTCTTGGTTAAATTTATTCCTGGACATTTTTATTATTTTGGCTGCTATTTTATAAGAAATTTTGTCTTCTTAATTTTCTTTTCAGGTTTTCATTTCTAGTGTTCATCTTGTACCCTGCAACTTTGCTGAATTTATTTATTAATACTAGTATTTTTCTTTTTTTGCAGATTTTTAGGATTTTCAACATACAGCAAATACAGATAGTTTTACTCCTTTCTTTCCTATTTAGATGCTTCTTATTTAATTTTTTGCCTACGTTCTCTGGCTAGAACTTCCAGTGCAATGTTGAAAGCAGTCATACTTGTCTTGTTCTTGATCTTAAAGGGAAAGATTTCAGTTTTTCATTATTGAGTATTGAGTTGTGTTTTTTTTAATAGGTGTATTTTATCATATTAGAAAGTTCCCTCAATTCTTAGTTTTTGGAGTGGTTTTATCATGAAATGTGTTGGATTGTGTCAAATGCTTTTTCTGCATCAACAAAAATGATCATTTTTCAAAATATCCTTTGTTCTATTAAGGTGGTATATTTTATTGATTTTTTTTTATGTTGAATGACCCTTGCATTCTTGGCATAAATTCTACTTGATCTCAGTGTATAGTCCTTTTAGTATACTCTTGGATTTGGTTTACTCACATTTTATTGAGAATTTCTGCATCTATATTCATAACAGATATTGGTCTGTAATTTTCTTTTCTTGTGGTGTCTTTGTCTGGCTTTGGTATCAGAGTAAGCTGGATTCATAGAATAGTCTTGGAAATGTTCCCTCTTATTCTATTATTTACAAGAGTTTGAGAAGGTTTGATGTCAATTCTTCCTTAAATGTTTGGTAGATTTACCATTGAAACCACCCGGGCTTAGACTTTTCTTTGCTGGGAGATGTTTAAGTACTCATACAATCTACTTATTTGTTATAGGTCAGTTCCGATTTTCTGTTTCTTCTTGACTCAGTTTTGTTAATTTGTGTGTTTCTAGGAACTTGTCCATTTTATTTAGTTATCTAAATTGTTGATGTACAATTGTTTAAATATTCTCTTATTATCCTTTTTTATTTCTATAAGGTTCAATAATTTCAACGGATTTATCTTCAAGTTTGCTGGTTCTTTCTTATGCTTACTTAAATCTGACACTGAAACCCCCTAGCAACACTGGCTCTGTCACTCCTTCAACATTTAGCCACGCTGTTTAGAACTCTGCCTTACTTTTACTGCCTGCTTGCACAGAGTCTATAGCACTGACAAAATTGAAAGCTCAGTGTCTTCTCAGGGCTCTTCTGAGCATGTGTCCACCACTGGGTAAGCATGTGGCTTTCTAATTTCTTCAGTACACACAGGTACTTTTGAATGCCCTAATTTCCCATAGAAACTTCCTTCTGAACTTTTTCTCCCAGGCTTTCAGTGTCATATTGTTTGTGTCAACCATAATCTTTTTCCTCCAGGTGTCTACAGGTTTTTCCTTTGTCTTACAAAGTTTTGTATCATCCTGAGTTCTAAGTTATGCAAAACAAAGACAAGCACCTTGCACCAGTCCTGCAGGGAGTTCGAGACAGGTTTGAATAGACAAGCACAATTCTTTAGGAATAAGGTTTCATTTTCTCCCTGCAGGATCAGGAAGCAGGGTCCCTCACTGGAAACAGGGGCTTCAAGAATTCTACTAACCTTGGAGGAGATGGGGGTGTGAGGCAAGGTCAAGTACAAATGCCTTGAAGCTCTTTTATCATTTTTAAGTTGCCTTTTACTTGATTCAGCATTGTAAATAGGTAAGAAAAAATGTATTTCTTAGTCTGCCAAAATGCATTATTAGCGGGGAAAAGACCACATTCAGGAATTTGATCCAATGTGGTTGATCCAACATACATGCATAGCTTCAGTGATCTCTATAACACCCACCCCCATCCCACCCAGTGGACACGGTAGTGGTTGGCAGGAGTACAGTGAGCAGCTGAACATATTTTATTCCTTGACTCTTTCATGGAAAGAAGTGAGAAGAAAGCCCTAGAGAAGGTGAGAGCACTGGAAGAGACCCCATAAAGCAGGAGGGCAACAATCCAGACATTACTCAAATAAGAAATCCACTTCAGTTATTGCATTTCAATTTTTAAAAGGGAAACATTCTCCATTTTTTTTCCCAAAGAAAACTTGTTTAAAAATATATGACTGTCTTTTCAGAAAATTAAGTTCTGAACAGTATGAGAAAACAACTACAGAAGCATAGTATAAAATTATTTCTGATCTCACTTGATAAGAAAATGATGTCAAAGTTATATAAATACAAACACACATATACATAAATACATATACGCACACCCATAAATAAAGATACATGCTCATATATATGTTCATATACACATGTGTATGTATTTATAAAGCACACGCATATATGATGCTCCTACCTTCTTCTATCCTTACATTATTCTACGCACACAAGCATAATTGAATGAATACACACAAACACATATGTCTTTTAATTTAATAAACAGAGGCATAAAAGGCACACTTTTCTGTACATTGCTTTAAACAATTATGAGACATTTTGAACACATACAAAAATAGGGAAAACAATATGCTAAACTCCTGTGTACCTATCACAAAGCTTCAACAATTATCAATTCACCTTAATCATGACCCTTCCCTTCTAGTCTCTCCTCTAGCTCCTAAAACACTGGGTTATTTTGAAACAAATCCCAGGCATCATATTCTTTTTTTTTTTTTAATTGAAGTATAGTTGATTTATACTATCATGTTAGTTTCAGGTATACATCTAAGTGATTCAGTTATATATATATATTTTTTTTTTCAGATATTTTCCATTATAGGTTATTATAAGAGACTGAATAAAATTCTCTATGCCATAGAGTAAATCCTTGCGGTACGCGGGCCTCTCACTGTTGTGGCCTCTCCTGTTGCGGAGCACAGGCTCCGGACGCGTAGGCTCAGCGGCCATGGCTCACGGGCCCAGCCGCTCCGCGGCATGTGGGATCTTCCCGGACCGGGGCACGAACCCGCCTCCCCTGCATCAGCAGGTGGACTCTCAACCACTGCGCCACCAGGGAAGCCCTCATCCCATACTCTTAATTTATCCCTCCCTCCCCCTCCCCTTTGGTAACCATAAGTTTGTTTTCTATGTCTGTGAGTCTGTTTCAGTTTTATGTAGAGATTCATTTGTATTATTTTTAAGATTCTGCATATATATGATACCATATAATATTTGTCTTTCTCTGTCTGACTTACTTCACTAAGTATAATATTCTCTAGGTCCATCCATGTTGCTGCAAATGGCAATATTTTATTCTCTTTTTTATGGATGAGTTAATATTCCATTGTATATATATGTATATATATTACATTGTCTTAAGCCAGTTATCTGTTAATGGGCACTGGGTTGTTTCCATGTCTTGGCTATTGTAAATTGTGCTAATATGAACATTGGGGTGCACAGATCTTTTCAAATTAGAGTTTTCATTTTTTCCAGATATATACCCAGGAGTGGGATTGTTGGACCATATGGTAGCTCTATTTTTCATTTTTTAAGGAACCTCCATACTGTTTTCCATAGTGGCTGCACCAATTTACCAACAGTCTAGGAGGGTTCCCTTTTCTCCACATGCTCTTCAGCATTTATTATTTGTAGACTTTTTGATGATAGCCATTCTGACAGGTGTGAGGTGATACTTCATCATGGTTCTGATTTGCATTTCTCTAATACTTAGTGATGCTGAGTATCTTTTCATGTGCCTACTGACCATCTGTATGCCTTCTCTGGAAAAATGTCTATGTAGGTCTTCTGCTCATTTACCTGTCAGGTTGTTTGTTTTTCCAATATTGAGTTGTATGAGCTGTTTGCATATTCTGGATATTAGCCCCTTGTCTGTTACATCATTTGCAAATATTTTCTCCCAATCAGTCAGTTGTCTTTTCATTTTGTTGATTGTTTCCTTTGTTGTGCAAAAGCTTTTAAGTTTAATTAGGTCCCATTTGTTTATTTTTGCTTTTTATTTATTTTGCCTTGGGAGACTGATCTAAGAAAATACTGCTACAAATTATGTCAGAGAATATTTTGCCTAAGTTCTTTTCTAGGAGTTTTATGGTATTATGTCTTATATTTAGGTCTTTAAACCATTTTGAGTTTATTTTTGTATATGGTATGGTGAGTTGTATATATAAATATTTTTGATTGTGTCTCTAAAAGAAGACTTTAAAAATTAAAACCAAATAGCACCATCATATCTGAACAAATTAACAAAAATTCCTAAATATCACCAAATATTCAGGGTTTGAATTCCCAATTATCTCAAAAGTGTGTATGTGAATATGTTGCTATGAAGATGTGAGAGTATGTCTATAGGGTAAATTCCTGTAGCTCTTCTTCATAAGCATTTCAAAGATATTTCCCCTAGTTTGTCTTCTTTTCTTTAATTTGTTATACCTTTTCTATAGTTAATTTTTTTTCATTTATGTGTAGTCACCTTATCTTTATTTCTTTCATTAATTTTAGTTTACTTAAATTACTTTGATGAAACTATCCTTGGTCACCAAAATATGTTTTCCAAAATGTAACTTTTAATAGCAGCATATAATTCCACCAAATGAGGAACATTAATTTGTTCAATCATTTCCTGTCATTGTTTGCAATTTTGTTGTTGTTATTAAACATCACTACCTGGCACATCCTTAAAATTGTGCCTTTTTGCATAATGAATACTATTGGTTAACCACTATTGCATAGTTTTCAGCATACATCCTAAACCATTTAAAATATTTTGTTTCCTACGTGGCTTTTTCATAATTTTCTTCCAAATCGTTGGCCTACTATTTTATTATCATCCCCTTTGCATTCTAGAAATATCTTTTCCTCTTTGGTTTACTGGGCAATAAAAACACATGGAAAGTGAAACCGTGCTGGCCATTGCTTACTGGCCACTATTTATTGAAATATCCTAATTTTTTCCCTGAATGCCTTTGGTCACATAAACTACATGTAGGTTCTCTTGGGATATACTGAAAAATGGGGTGCTGACAGCTGACCTTCCTGTTTGGACTGAGAATTTCTTTGTGTTGTCTGAGAACACAAAGGCCATTTACCAAGCTCTTTCTGGTTGACTGGATTTCACCTTTGCCTTATCTGAGGAACTTTTTGTTTCTGCAAGATGCTGTAATCACTGAAGACCTAACTCAATTATCAACGCAGTTTTGTCCTCCGAATTCATGCATGTGAGGCAATACCCATTTTCTCACCCCTCAGTTCCTGAAGGCTAGTTAACACTTCCTGAATTTGTTGCTGAAGATTATTTTTTTCTCATTTGCATCATTCTCTTTTTTACTATAGTCATGCCTTCCAGCAAAGTACTTTATTCAGATACCAGAAGTACACAGCTGTGATTGGCAGCCCTCAAGGAAATAAGATTTATTTTGATTGGAATGAGACGATGAGTGCAATGTGGCACTCACGGCAAGTCTGGCTGGTTTAAAGAAAGCTGATCAGACAGCATGAAATCCAAACTTTGGAGCAAAGTATTTGAGATCTTCAGTACTGAGCCCAAACCCTACTTGCAGTTTTACCAGTTGCCATTCTTATCTCTCTACCTAGTAAGGGAAGTAGGAAAAGCCCTGGTGAAAATTCACCCTTTCCTGAGCTCTGTGCCAGGCCCCTTGTACACATTCCCATTGAATCTTCACAATGCTGATGGATGGAAACTTCATCCCCATTTTACAGATGAGATAATGGAGTCTTAGAAAGATTAAATAATTTAACCAATGATACTTTCCTAGTAAAACACAGAAATGAGATTGAAACCCAGGTTAGTTTGGCCTCTGAGCCTGTGCTCTGTCAACCAATTCATGCTGCTTTGAGGCGTCTCCAAATGGCACAAGCTTGAGCCACATCAGACTCTAAACCTTTGTCTGAATACACTATACTTTTCCATACCTCTAAGCTTCTCCCCTACATGCTTTTCCCTCTGCTTAATACCCCTATTTCCTTCTCTTTCTGATGAACTCCTACTCATTCTTCAGTATCCAGCACAAGTGTCACTCCCTCCTGGAAGCCTTCCCTTAATTCTGCAGACATAATCCTTGGTTCTTTCCCCTGTGGTCCATGGTATCTATACACAGTAAAAGATAATATTCTACTTGTCCCATGTCTGTTTCCTCCTGTGTCAGGTCTCCTGTCTTATTTGTTGTTGTATTCCCAGTCCATAGCATGGTTCTTGACACAAAGTAAACAGAGATAAATATTTCTTAAATTAAACCATCAATCCATTAAAAAGTCAATGAAGTGATAAAGTCATTAGTGCTCGTGGACACTGGATGAAGACAGGGCATGTGGTGGTATTTTGCCAGATCTATAAATGTATAGATCCCTCAGAAAGGCAAATGGTGGTATTTTGCCAGATCTATAGATCCTTCAGAAAGGCAAATGGGAGCAGTGATTTCTTCTGGTCACTTGGGAGGATGCCAAGATTAGTTTGGGAATCAGCAGATAATTATGTCCTCCCCAATATAGTTCTTCCTTTCCCCCCGATAGAGGGAAAAGAGAATAAAGAGAATTGGAGGAAAAGATGTCTGCAGCCTTTCCCTAGGAGACATGGGACCTAAGCGGAGGGATCAGTGAAGTGGCTCCCATCCTCCTCACTATTCTCTGCATTCTTGTTGGCCTCACATGTGCTGTGTAAGACTCACTCCTGATGATTGTTGAGCATAGGAGTTAACTCCATACTCTCAGCAAGGAAAGATTCTCATACACAGGAGTATTTCTTGCAGTTTTCCATCTGAGTGGAAGGTAACAAAGATATTCCTTATCTTTAATGTAGTTAAATGTACAGAGAAATGGACCAATCTTAGTGAGCATGTCTGTTACCATGTTGTTTTTTTAGGGGAGAGAAAGAACGGGCTCAAAACCCTCTGAGGGAAGTGACATTGCTCATAAGTTAAAGAACACATGTTTAGACTATAACTTTCCAAGCTTTGGGGAAACAAGAAAGCATAAGGAGGCTTATCCAAGCCTCTCTGACCTAAATGACTCAGTGCTTTCCTGAGGACCACAGCAAGGGAGCCCAGCCCTCTAAGTGGAGAGCATGAGTGAAGCCTGGGCTGGAGGAGCAACGGGTTATATGCACTATGGGAAGTTAATCCTTAGTGTCAATTTTGCAGCTGGTAAGTGATAAATGTCTATATTTCTTTTATTTGTCCCCTTAAAAACAATCATGAAATTAAGTTGGCTTTCTTCCTTGAACCTAAATGTTTGATATTTGGCAAGTAAGTGGACCTCAAATATAAAAAGAGTGTAAATTCCCACATAAATAACCTTCATCTTTAACATTTGGGAGTTTCTTTCACAAAGCAGAAGTTTCACTTGGATAGGGGACTTCCCTGGTGGTCCAGTGGTTAAGAATCCACCTTCCAACGTAGGGGACACAGGTTTGATCCCTGGTTGGGGAACTAAGATCCCACATGCCTGCACGCCACAACTACTGAGTCCACAAGCTCCGGAGCCTAAGTACCACAACTACAGAGCCCACGCACTGCAACTAGAGAGCCCGAGCACCACAACTACTGAGCCTGCAAGCTCTGGAGCACACATGCCACACCTAGAGAAGCCTGTGGGCCACAACTAGAGAAGCCTGCACACTGCAACAAAGAAGAACCAGTGCACCACAACGAAGACCCAGCGCAGAAAAAAAAAAAAGTTTCACTTGGATATATTTGAAAAAATATTTGAAAGTTGTTACAAGAATAGATCCTAAGAGTTCTTATCACAAGGGAAAAAACGTGTTTTCTTTCTTTTGTTTTTAATCTATATAACATGATGGGTGTTAACTAGAATTATTAAGTTAATCATTTTACAATATGTGTAAGTCAAATCATTATGTTGTACACCTTCAACTCATACAGTGCTGTATGGAAACTATATCTCCACAAAACTGGGGTAAAAAATACTTCACAGTATGCTAAAAGCTATTATTTTTCCTTATATACTTTCCCTTAACCTCAGTAGTAAATGTGATCAATAATTACAATCTGCAAAGTTGAATATGACTGATCAAATCTGGATGATGAACTCCCCCACATGGTACTGAAATCACACTCAGCAATGAATTTTTATTATTGTTAATAAGGCCTTTGTAAACAAAAGTTACAAAACAAGAATCTCGGGATGTATCTGGCAACCAACCTATAAATAATATTTCAGATAAAAGTCATCAATGGTTACTAAAACTACTAGGTGAAAACTTTGATGATAAACGGGATAGTGCATTAAGACACACATTAATTACAAAGGGAAAATAGTAACTTTATAAGGGAGAAATCTGGCAGATTCCATCTTTATCAGGTCTTGAATTTAACCAATCCCAGTAATGAGACATCCTGTGCCTCCCAATATGAGGCACAAGAAGGACACGACATCACTTCCGTGACATTCCTGGCAAAGATGCATAACCTGAATCTAACCACGAGGAGACATCACACAAACCAGATTTAGGGATATTCCACAAAATAACTGGCTTGTACTCTTCAAAGATGTTAAACTCACTTAAGACAAACAGACTGAGGAAATGTTCCAGATTTTAGGAGACCAAAAATAAATGACAACGAAATATAATATATGATCTTGATGGACACTAGACCAGAAAAATACAATTATTTTATTAAAATGGACATTAGTAGAACAGTTGGTAAAACTCAAGTAAGTTGTATAGATGAGAATATTGTACTGTTATCAATATTAATATCCAAATTTTAATAACTGCATTATGGTTCGATAAGAGAATGGCTTTATTTTCAGGAAATACACAAATATTTAAAGGTAAAGAGGCATGATATCCACATCTTACTCCTAACAGTTCAGAAATAAAAATGATGATATGTTTTAAAAACAAATCCACGCACATGTGTGTGTGTGTGTGTGAGAGAGACAGAGTGTGTGTAGACGGGATGGAGAAAAACAGAACAAACATGGTAAAATCTGAACAATGGAGGATTCTGTGTGGAAGGTAAATAGGAATGAAAATTCTTTGTACTATTTTTGAGGTTTTGCTGTAAGTCTGAAATTATTTCAAAATAAAAATATCCCTCAGAGACCAAGGGTTCCAAGCCTCATTCTCTGATGAAGGAAACCATGATCACACAGAGGGTTCGTGGCAAATCTAAATCTTAAGAACCTGAGGCTTTCCCAGCTACAGTCTATTTCTGCATAAACATAAACTAGGTCTCAAGAGAACTGCAGACAGCGTCTCATTTGAAAGCATTCCAGGGCTACCAAGTTGTAACAGAAATGAGCTTTGACTCTGCTGCTCCTACCAGCCTCTTTTTGGGAATAACCTAGATCTGATGACACTCTTGGCGTAGGACACAGGAGAGATCCTTCATTCTTCCCCCCTCAACCCCCTGTTACAGCTCCACACACATGGGGGGGGGTGGGAAGGAAAGCAGACCCTATGAGAGGTCTCCTCTCCCCTCAGCAATCAAAGTTAAGAACATAGTTTCCAGCTTGGGTTTGTCTGTGTTCAAATTCCAGTTTTGCCCCTTGAAGACTTATGTGACTTTCGGCAAATTACTCCGCTTATATTTCTGTAAAATGGATGTAATAACAGTATCTGCCTTTAGGATTATTGGGAGGATTAAATGTGAATAATTTATGTAAAATACTTAGCACGGATCCTGGCACATAGTAAGTGCACAGAACATGAATTGCTATTTTTATGATTAAAATGGGGAGCTGGTATTAAGTCCAGATTCTCACTTCTGAAAAAGCGATCTAGAAGATGATTCAGTTGCTAGAGGATTTTGCGTATGTACGTGAAGTTAATTCTCGAATACCTATGATTAGTTAACATTTTGGCCAGAAACCCAGTCATGCAATGATTGTTTTACCTTCTTCTCTAACAAGGAAACTGATCATTAAACTAGAAAGAGAATCAGAAGGAAACTAGTTAAATACTTTATGATATTCACATTCATTGTAATGATAAGAAGCAATTAAGAAGAATGAGATAGATGAAAATGTACTGGAATGGAGGGATATCTAACTCATATTGGGAAGTAAGAGGAAAAGAAGCAAACAGAATAATAGAGTTTATAGCATGTTTGAAATTTTTTAAAATGTGCACATGGAAAGAAAAAGGAATTAGACAATTATATTCAAAACAATTAAGGAATGAGGTTGGGAAGGGAGTGGGAAGCTTTCAAGTTCTACCTTATGCCTCACTGTCTGTAGTTGTTTATTTGGTTGTTCCAATAATAAGCATTATCCATGCAATCATAATAAGGCTACCACACTTGCTACTAAAAGTTCCACCTTCTGTCTGTCTGTCTGTTGCTCTCTCTCTCTATATGCATATACATATATCTTTTTGGTACATATATATGTTTAGTATATATATATAGATATGTTTAGTATATATATACACACACATATATTTTAATATATATTTATATACATAAATACATACACTGTAATTCTATCAATCTGACATTGTAATAGCTCTGACTGGCTCCCAGTGATATCACAGGAATTGCCAGAGCTACTAGATAGTGGATCCAGCCATTGTTCCCAGAGACCCATACCAGGTTGTCACAGTAACAGTCTGGAATAGAAAGGAGAGAACTAAACAAAACTTAGCAACCAATAGCAATAAAGACTACTTAAGTATTCATACGCTTTCTTAACTTTACAGATTAGTTAGCAAAACAAGCATGATAGAAAATTATGGTATTTCAGTATATTATTATAACCCAGATAATTATGAACTAAAGGTTAAAATATGACTCAATATGGAAAAGGAAGATAGCATAAATGGAAAAAAATAGGTAGGTTCAATAGGTGCATTGTTTCACAGAGAAAATTTTTAAACATGAGTTCTATGGGGAAGAAATGAGTAAAAGAAAACTTTGGTAAATAGAAGATTTAGAATAATCAGGTTTACCCCCTGTTATACAGATGAAAACATGAGGTCCAATGGCCAGTTGACTAGCCCAGGGTCCCACACTGAGTTAGTGCTGTGATCATGGGATCAGATGCCTGCAGGGTTCATGCAGGTACTATCCATGGGTGTGGGTGCCCAGGTAGGGTGAAAGCAAGGATGAGAACCTGTGCCAGCCCAAAGGAGGCTGCAGTTGCTCATCTCCATCAATTTTGCCATCAAAGAACAAAGATCTACTCTTGCCAATGATCCTTCTTTTGAGAAAAGCCAGATGCTTATGAGAAATATTCTGGCTGTAAGTGTTGGCCAACTGGTACAACATGTGTTCATATACTATTGTACATGAGCAAACAGAAGGTACCCATGGGATGGACAAGTCCCATTGCCTCTGATTGCCATCTACGGGAATCTAAGACAACTGGTCCTTGGCAAAGCTTTCTCCAGTTTCATTCCATTTGTCCCCAACCCCAAACCTCAGTCATACATTTATTATAAAATAAAATTTTTTAAAAAAGGAAGGAGCATTTATAAGGTACCAGATAAGAAACTGAGATGGGGAAACACAGCAAAGAAAGAAAACGTAATTGGAAACAAGAAGCAGATTTTGCCCTTCAAAAAGCTTAGAATCTAATGGAGCAAGAAGAATCATGTCAATGACCTACTATAATAATTATTATTATAGAAAAATTAAATCGGAAGATGCTGCAGGAAATTGCTACAGTAGTTGATACAATCTAGTGGGTGAATGAGGAGGAGCTCAATAGAGGAAAAGAAATAGCATTTCAACAGGTGGAGAAATGAGAGGCAGCTAGGCTCTCAGGACAGCAGAGCAAAAACACTTGAGTGTGCTTAAGCCTGGTATATTGGTGGAAAGGAAGGAAACTTGTGTGATGAAAAAATGGGGTACATGAAGGCATGGGGACAGTGCCCACCAAGACCAATGTGAACCTTTTTCTGTGAAAGAAGAGACTGGTAAATGCTTTTAAGGGGGTGACATGATTCTGCTACTGTTTTAGAATATTTTGTCTGTCATATAACAGATGGACTGGAGAAGTGAGAAGCTGACAGAAGAAGGACTGCTTAGTTAGCTATTTTAGTTGTTGTTGAGGTAGTGAACTAGAGTAGAAACAGTGGGAGGAGAACAGAGGGGATGGATATAAGAGTCATTATAGACGTTTCGTTTATGGAGCTTTGCCACTGAAATGAACATCTAGGACAAAGCAGCATGGTGACTTGGAGATTTCAAGTCCCAAGGTCTTGGAGGAAACAGTGCCCTTAGGGATACAGGAAGCAGAGGTGGGAAGATGATGAATCTCACTTAGGAGGTTGCTTTGCCTGTTTTGGGGGAGGAGAGGCTGGGAGCACAGGGTCCAGTAGGACACTGAAATTGCTCCTTTTGAACTTGAAAGATAAATCAGAATTAGAAATTCAGATCTCTCAGTAGAATAGACATTAGTAAAGTTGAAATTGTGGAAGTGATGGAGATTGTTGACAGAGAGAGTATAGAGTGTCAGAAAGAAAGGGATTTGACAGTAGAATTTTGGAAAATAGCTATCAATACATTTTAAAGGTATGAGGATGAAGAACAACTAAATAAGGAAAAAGGAATCCAAAACAATGAACACCAGCTCCTGTTTTATCAAGCGTGTTGCTTGTGCCAGACTTTGGGCAAAGCCTTCATATAAATATTTTATTTAATCCTCGTAATAACCTTGTGAAGCAGCTGAAGCTCTGGGAGGTTAAGAAACCGGAATAAGGATATAAATAGCCAGGTTCACAGAACACATCCAAATGAATAATAAACATTTGAAAAGATGCTCAATTTCTATGGTAGTTGGGGAAATGCAACAGATTTGTAAAATTTTTTGAAGGCTATAATGCTCCTGGCAAGGGCTACTCAAACACTGCTGGTGGAAATGTGAAATGCTTTTGAGAAGGTCATCTGGAAATATCTATTAAAATTAATGTACACATTAAATATAAATTAAATATACATGTATCTTTTGATCCAGCCATCCCCCAACTGGGAATTTATCCCATAATATGAAATCACCATCCCAGAGTGGAAAATGTCTGAAAACAAATTGGAATATCCATCAATAGGGGAATGGCTACAAATTTTGTGGTACTTTCATAATATTTAAAAGAATAGGTTAGTTCTATGCCAGCTCATTTGAAGGGACTTCCACAGTGAACTGTTAAGTGAGTAAGGCAAGAAGCAGAGAGGATTATAAAATATGATCCCATTTCTACAAAGCAAATAAAAAATACGTATCTGTGTAAACGTGTGTGTGTGTGTGTGTGTGTGTGTATAGTTTATTCACCCAGGGTCATATTTGACCACTTGAAGGGAAAAAAGGAAATATACTCAACAATGTCAAATAAATGACCTTGGAAACTAAAGGAGCTGAAGCTAAGAAAAGGCTTTTGGATTTGGCGAAGAGGAGGCCACAAGTGCCCTTTGGAAGAGAGGTTTCAGTTGACCACTTGGGGAAGAGCCAAATTCCAGGAGGCAAAGAGCAAGGGTGTGGTGCGGAAGTGGTGCTAGGACTGCTGACAATTCTCTAGAAGAAACAGGGCAATGAGCAGACTGTGGGTTTGGCAGGGGAAAGGAGAGCTAAGACTGCGTTTCCGTATGTTTGGTATGTTTGTGTTTTATGTCGGTGGCTGTGTTTTTGCATTGTTCTGTCTTCCTGAGTTTAAGACCAACTTAGCATATGTGTAAGTTAAGATGAAAGACAGGTGCAAGAGAAAGGCCAGGTCCTAGAACAGCTGGCAGTGGAAAGCTGAAGAGCTGAGTATGGTCCTCTCTCTCCTGGACCCTCTTTTGTTAATGTCCCTGAAAGACAAATCGCTCCTTTGAGAGATATCATTTCAAGATTCCTGGATGGAAAAAAATTGCAGCCACTGATCCAATGAAGCCAGCCACTACCCTCACTAACCTTCACCCAGTGATGTGATGCTTATGTAACTGTGGTGACCTTTCTGAAAGTCAGGACACCAAAGCAAACCCCAAGTGCCTGAGTAAAAGAAGACACTGGGGAGCAAACATCATCTGGGGACAACGTGAGTTGTTGGCCACCCCTGGCTGCTCTTGCAGCTGCCCCCTCTTATTCTGGGCACCTCTTATTTTCAGGCCTCGCTTGTCCGTCTTATGCCTCCTTTTCACCAGTCTAGTTCCTCCTCCACGGCCTTCTCACCAGCACCCTTTGTCAGGCCCGTCAGATATCTGTTCCCTTGTCCTAGTCACGCGAAAGGAGGGTGGGGGTGGGAAATGACTCATAGCCTCTCCGTGCATTTTCACCTTAGTCCCTAAAATAGAAAAAGCTTCCAGGAAACCACTTTGGGGAAATTACATGCCCTCCCTCCCAATGGAAGGAGTGACTCCGCTGGCTACCATCTTGCTAGGTCTCCCACATCGAAAGTTGTTCTTAAGTGGAATGCGTTCTCCTTTCTCCTAATGTTGCCACAGGCAGGGTAAGCTCACCAGCACATGACTTCCTCCCTCCAGGAGAGCAGCCTCCATCCTCTGGCCTCTCTAGGGACTAGATAGCTGAGTGGAGACAGTAAGTCAATTCAAGCACCAGGAACAGGTTTGTTAAAATGCAGAGTCTAGTTCAGAAGGTCTAGGTGGCCCAAGCAGCTGCATTTCTAATAAGCTCTCAAGTGATACCAATGGCATGGACCACACTTTGGGCAGAAAGGGTTAGAACAGTGGTTCCCAAACTTGGCTGTGCTTTGAAATCACCTGGGGATCTTTTTTTTTTAATTAATTAATTAATTTATTATTTATTTTTGGTTGCATTGGGTCAGTTGCTGTGTGCAGGCTTTCTCCAGTTGCGGCGAGCAGGGGCTACTCTTCTCTGCGGCATGCAGGCTTCCCACTGCGGCGGCCCCTCCCACTGCGGAGCACGGGCTCTAGGCACGCAGGCTTCAGCAGTTGTGGCCCACAGGCTCCAGAGCGCAGGCCCAGCAGTAGCGGCTCATGGGCTTAGTTGCTCCGCGGCACGTGGGATCCTCCCGGACCAGAGCTTGAACCCGTGTCCCTTGCACTGGCAGGAGGGTTCCCAACCACTGTGCCACCAGGGAAGCCCTGGGGATCTTTTAAAAATCCCCAAACCTAGGCCACATCCTAAACCAACTAAATCATTGTCTCTGGCAGTGGGACACAGTAAACACTATTTTTGAAACTTCCCAGGTGATTCCAGTGAACGGCCAAGTTTGGGAATCGCTGTTTTGAAATGATGAGCTCCTTTGCAAGGGCTAACTATGAATAACAAATATTGAAGCCTTTAGGTAATGTAAAGCCAAGGCTTAAGCTAAATTCTCTAAGTAAAAAAAAAAAAAAGTCAATAGTTTTCACCACTGTCACCATGCTTTGGCTGCGCCATATATCACGCTCAGTTTGGGGGGCAACGTTTTACGAGAGATATTGATATCATGGACTCTGCTAAGAGAGAGTGAATCATATTATAAAGGCCATAACAGCTGTCTTCAAATAACCCAAGGTCTGTAACACACACACACACACACACACAAACTAGACTCTGCTTCCTTCCTCTCTTTTCAGTTGAATGTGGCCTTGAGCCTTGCACTAGATTCTCTTTAGGTAAGTTTCCTCCCTCACTGAAGCAGACTCCAGGTTCCTTCCCAAGACCTGTCTTGGTCTGGGCTCAGCAATAAAACGGCTGCATCTCAAACTCAGTCCTAATACATGTGCTTTGCCTTACCTCTGCAATGACTTCCTTCTATCTATCGTACAGGTGGGCGTGTGAAATATACATAAAACATCAGTAGGGATGTTACTGGGTTAAGACAGTATTGATTGACTTGCATAGGTGATAATGAAGACAGCTGTAGAAGCATAAATCTTTGTCCAGACAGCCTTAAAATGCATACATTTTTGGCAATGTCGATTCCTATAGGAAAATCTGACTTAGGCCAAAGACATGAAAATACTGTGGTCCTTAAAATCACTTCCTTGGGATCCGTTCCAACATTTAACAGTATCTGCAAAGTGGTAATCTCTCATTGTTGAATTAGGAAGCAGTCACAATCTGTTCTTGCTTTGTTTATGCTGTGTTTAAGATTTAATGAAGATTTGTTACTGGTAGCCAGAGACAAGAAAACTTAAATGCTCTCTGCCTAAGAGATTTTAAATGACCCTGACTATTTTGTTCTGTGAGCAGCTGCGTCCCTAGATAATGACTCTTGAGATAGTTTCAAAAGTGGGAGTTAGAAACAGCAGAAGAAAGGATGCAAATAAATTAGGATGGATTTACCAGTCTACACACACACACTATTATACATTATTTTCCTGCCCTAGCCTCAGAGGAAACAGTGTTAGAAAACAGAGACAAAAACAAAAACAAAAAACAAAAAAAACAGCAAACCCAGGTCAACATACGCTTTAGGTTCTTAATTTATCACTTTCAGCTATTAGCAATATCACAACTATAGACTCACTGATTATTTCAGTAGGTGGTATATGATGGGTTTAGGGGTCAGAATATAGATTAACGGGTCAAAAACGAGTTCAAATTCTTATCCCTGCCACTTAATAGCTATGTGAACTGGGGGAAATTGCCTAAGTTCTCTGGACCTCAGCTCCTTTATAAGTAGAATGAGGATAATGACACACTGCAGGATTGTGCAAGGTTTAAGTGACGTCGTATATGAAAGATATAAAACATAAAATGCCTGGAATATGGGAGGTACTCAGTAACTGGTAGCCAGGTACTTCTTCATCATGTTAGTTCCATAAATGCTCTTTTAAAACATAAAATAAAGCCTTAAAGTAAATGTAGGATGTACCCAACAACCCACAGGCACGACCCCAACTAAAATTCACATTTTTAAAAGGTAATCTATTAAATGTTAGGCACAGGCAAGCAGTAGTCACAGTCTTTATCATTCCCATGTAACTACACGAACTGGACCTGTGTCTGGAATTCTTGGATCCCTCCTCTCACCTTTGGAGGCTGCTTGGTGGTTATGTGGCATTTAATGTGCTCAATACTTATTCCTCATTATCATAATTATTATTATAGTATGGCTATCCAATATCTTTTCTCCATGCTTCTTTATATAGATTCCTCTCTTAATTGGGGGTGACAGTGTCCTAAGCTTGAAAACTACATTTTCCAGTTTCCTTTACAGGTAAGGTTTACAATATAACTAAATTCTGTCCAACGGGATGTAGGTAATAAGTTTTTGGGGTATTTTTAAGAAAGTTCTCTAAAAGTGGGTGTGATTCAGCTAGCAAATTACTTATATATCTTCCCTGTTCTTCCTGCTCTGAATTTGTACATAATGGCTGGAGCTGTGGCATGTATCTTAAGACCACAAGGCAAACTAGAGAGTGGAAACCACATGCAAAGGATAGAAGATTAAGAAAATGGAAGGCTGAAATATCAATAGCATCATGGAGCTACCATGCCAATCCTGAATTGTCTCTTTGTAGCCTTCTTTTGCCTGAGAGAGAGGGAAAAAAAATAACCCATACCTTGTTTAAGTTATTGTGTTTGATATTATCATTATACCACTAAAGGGTCTAGTTCAATGCCACACACGTGAGAAATCAAAAGCTCTGTTAATGTTACGATCCTGCCTGGAATAGAGAATTTCTTCTTTCACAAGACTCTGATTTAGGTATGGGGTGAGGACAATTCTCACTGTCAACTTTTCAATGACTAATCCTTGAAAAAGCCCCTGATTTCCCCATGACAAAATGTGAGAGGAGGATGCAATCCAAAATAAATTAATTAAAATTAAAAATAATAAAAAGCTAGCAATGTTGGAAAAAAATAAAAGGTAATTTATAATGGCACGATCTAGGTCAGAGGAAAGTCAACGGGGGGAAATAAGAATAAGATAAATGAAGCACGAGCAAAGGGAACTGATACAAAGAAAGAAGAGATGGAGGAATTGCATACAGTGTATAGTCGACCATGAACTGCTCACAAACACATAGCTGTAAACGGAATGATAATGCCTTCCCTCAACATTTAGTTCACACACCAACTCAAAATTTAAATCGCTTATCTGCTCTGTTGATCAATCAACAAACATGTATTCAGTGGAGACGGGAAATGATAAAAAGTCCTGAGTAGGTCAGACTGGTTGGGGAAAGACAAAGCTGAAATCTGTGGAGATGGTGACACGTGATTGAATTTGAGATAATTTTGAAGGTAAAGACAGAAGAACTTACTAATGTAGTTGGTGTAAAGTATGAGGGAAAGAGAAGAGCTAAGGCTTTTGGCTTAAACACCTGAATAGATAATGGAACAATTTACTAAGATGCGGAAGGAATGGTAGGAGGACATTGAGAAGTATCTTTCTCTCTTTTTTTGCCATTTTATTTATTTATTTTCTAAACATCTTTATTGGAATATAACTGCTTTACAACTGTGTGTTAGTTTCTGCTTTATAACAAAGTGAATCAGCTATACATACACATACATCCCCATGTCTCTTCCCTCTTGTGTCTCCCTCCCTCCCACCCTCCCTATCCCACCCCTCTAGGTGGTCACAAAGCACTGAGCTGATCTCCCTGTGCTATGCGGCTGCTTCCCACTAGCTATCTATTTTACATTTGGGAGTGTATATCTGTTCATGCCACTCTCTCACTTCGTCCCAGCTTACCGTTCCCACTCCCCGTGTCCTCAAGTCCATTCTCTACGTCTGTGTCTTTATTCCTGTCTTGCCCCTAGGTTCTTCAGAACATTTTTTTTTTTTAGATTCCATATATATGTGTCCTTTTTTGCCATTTTAAATTTGAGATACCTATTAAAGAGCCAAGTGGAGATGCTGAGCAGGCCGTTTGATACATAAGTCCTGGAGCTCAGGGGAGAAGTCTAGACAGGATGCGCATATGAGAGATGGGATTTAAAGCTATGCAGTGGGAGAGATGACCAAGGAAATAGGTGTAGACGGAAAGGCAGGCTTTCCAACATTCAGAGGTCTGGTAGAAGAGAAGAAACAATCAGGAAAAGAGACTGAGGAGGAGCAGCCAATGAGGCAGGAGGGAAACAAAGAAAGTGTGATGTCCTGGATGAGAAAGTGGTCAACTGTGGTACAAACTGCTGGGAGACCAAGTAAGATGAGAGTGGAAACGTGATCCCTGGCCTTTGTGAGCTATAGTCACTGGCTAGTTAATCAAAATGGTTCCAGCAGAATCATGAGGGCAACATCTTGGTTGGAGCAGGCCAAAGAGAGACTGGGAGATGAAGTAGTGGAGATAATAGTAGAGATAATGATTTCAGTTTTGTTGTGAAAGAACAAAAAGACAGGGAATGAGGTGGAAGGTTTTGTGGGGTCACTGGGGTTTTTTTTTTGTTTCCAATTTTTATTGTTTTTGTTTATATCCCAAAGGGAATGACCTTGTAATAAGGGAAGACATTGATGTTTTCGTAAAGGAGGTGAATAATTCTAGGAGTGAAGTTACCGAGAAGGCAAGAGTGGGCACAGTCCAGGGCCCAGGTGGAGGTTCAACCATTCAGAGGAGAAGAAGTAAGACAGTCACCTGAAAGATGGGGAAAAACATTCCATCAACTCTCTGCCAGAGGTGATGGTCTATCTGAAATGTGGAGTAAAAACATGAATTAGGTCTACTAACTACAGCTGGACTATATTTTCCAAAAATGCTTACAAGCTCAGTACCAGTTGCTGCTGGTCAAAGCCAGTCTTAGATAATAATATGTCTTAGTTTAGGTCCCTCCAGAAGCAGATATTGAGATGAAGGTTCTGGGGCAAATCGTTTATTTGAAAGGTGATCCCAGGTAAGAGCAGTAAGGAAGCAGGGAAGTGAGGGAAGGCTGCCGAGGCACCTTATCCAGCAAGTTATCATGATGGCAGCTGAGGCTGGATCTCACTGGAGAACGCTGGGAGATGGGGTAGGATAGGCCTCAGAGTTAACCCACCTACAGGGTTTGGGTCTTGGGTTGTTTATGCGCCACCTCCATCATTTACTGGTTGTAGGTTGCTCCCAGGGCCCTCTAATTCCCTGGCATGTCCAACCTGCAGTGTGCATGGGCAGAGTTTGCAGGAAAAGCCCTCAGACAAAGAGATGCAGGTGCTGAGATTTGGAGGTGAAGCTGGTGGGCCAAGAGGATATGGGTGGGATCCCGACAGCATCTAATAAATTAGCCAAGAGTCGTAGTTATATTTTGGCTTGTTTCACTTGTTGGAAGGAAACAAGGAAGGCAAATCGTCCCTGTCCTGGTACCCTGTCAAAGAGCTCAGAGCAGTATGGGTGACCAGCTGCTAAGATTCCTCTCCTCGCCCTTGTCTTCTCTCTTGGGGCTTGGAACCAGAATAAGAAGTCAACAACCCACTTCCCAATACATTATCTCATTTAATCCTCATACAATGCCTGTGTCAAGGGCATCATTAGCTTCATTTCACAGGGGAAGAAACCGAGACTTAGAGCTTTTTCAGGACTTGTTCAAGATCACATCTGCCAGATGTATCAAGGCTCTCAGATTCCAAAGCCCAGCTCTCAATCTGTGCTCTCAGATAACCAGATCCAAGTTTATCGTTTACCTGATCCCCACCTGTCAGGAAAAAGCGATCAGAGCTTACTTTGGCAAACTCTTTGAAGGACAATTTGTTTGGAGAATATCCAACACAATATTTCTGGTTTTATTCAGCTACGGTATTTCCTTAATTTGTGGGCAGACTTTTCCAAGAGGAAAAATTATGTAAAATAAAGTGTTTGAACAGCATCTCACACTGTAATTGAGTCATTAAAAAGAAGAGCCATTAATAATGCATTGGCTTTGATTATACTTTCAGTTACTGGGAGCTGTCAGTGGAGAATTACTACTCTCTTCTGACAAAGTCAAAGTCATGTAGGGATGTCTAACGGTGCACCGTGATTGTTCCAGCCTTGTAAAAGTGGGAAATTGTTCTCTTGTGGAAAGTGCATTCCAAGGCCATGGGGCATGGTTAACGTTCTGGAAGGGTTGTGGCTCAAGGTTGGTCTGGGGTGGAAAGTGGAGAGAGAGAGAATGGAATCTAAAACAAATGACAGACATCCAGCCAGTTAAAGATGGTTTGGTGAACACCTCCCCTGCCCTCGCTTTGTCAGCGCAGCAAAATTCTTTCACCAAATCAGTCCAGTATGCTCCTCTATGCCAGTAAATTCTGTATTGATCTTTGTGGCCTGCTTAATTACAAAGAAAGTTGGAATGTAAATGCAGGCAGCTTTTAGATCTTAGGATGCACACCTTTTTCTTCTCTAAAAATACAAACGCACTGTAACAACTGGATTCTGAAATTGACTCAGGTCTTCTGGGCCCAGAGCCAAAGTCCATATGCGTGGAAGGAAGAACACTCAGCATTTAATTGGGTGAGTGTATCAACAGGCAATAACTCTCCAAGGCCCCCTCTGGGATAGAATTTACAGACTACTTAGAAGGGCAAAAAGAAACGATCTGCAATAAAGAATTAAATATCCAATATCCCTGATATTGATAGGGAGCTCAGTATCCAGAGGCAGATGAGAGCAGAATTCATGAATCTCTCCTCCTGTGTAAGGTGTCTAGCCCTTGAAACCCCAGGATGTCTGACCATGGGGCTCCCAGGGCCTCCTTTTCCAGGACCCTCCAGGAGTCCTGGAAAATCAAGGTCAGAGTTTTACAAGGCCGAGAAAAATCTTCACCCCCAACTGAGGCTACCTTCATTCTAGTCTGAGAGCTGCTGTTGTCATCTGTAAGCTTTCAGCACTAAAGCAGCACTTTTGTTTTTTTAACTGAGCTCTGCAGGGGTATACTATGCCAGCACCTCGAATTCATTAAAATTTCATTAACATCCATTTATGGAATTGCCATTTATGTGCTGCATAGCATTTTCTGATAACGCTGCAGAAGGAGATAAATGAGATTTTCTTCTTTGGGATCAGAAACAACCACATTCCTTTCCAGGTTGGGTAGGTACAGTCTTGTTAGACCAGGCAGGATCCCACCCTCCAAATGTCCCATGTGTGAGGGTCCCTCGGGGCCTTGTTCAGTGCTGAGTCAGGTGAATTCTTATGGACTGCCCCTACTCTGATTGTGTCAGGGGGCATGGCCACCCAGCATCTGCTCTTCCGTTTGTTGGTTTTTCAACTTTTAATGTGGAATATTTCCAATATATACAAAATCAAAATTTCATTTACGCTTCTACCCCTTTCCCTCTTGCCTGTATTTTTTGAACCAAATGTCAGATATTATATTGTATCACTGATGTATATCCCAAATACATGTTTGTAAATGAAAAAGACTCTTTTCCTAAGGGAATGGGAGGGGCATAAGTAGAGTACTATATTACTACACCTTTAAATACTTAACAATAATTCCTCATGATCATTAAATGCCTTGTTAGGGCTCAAATTGTACCATAAAATTTATATTTTTAAACATTTTATGTGTATATGACATGATATCCAAATTTGAATTTTGATTGGAAGTGGTTGGTAGGTCTTTTATGCTTATTTGCTCTTGATTATAAGAAACAATGTAATTACAATTATGAAAACTAAACAAATAGAGAAGTGTGGGGAATAATTCTATGCAATATCTTTATAGTATCAAGCAGAATGAACTAATGATATTTTGTTATATTTGATTCAGATGGGATGTCTTTTAAGTCTTATTTTCTATAGATTCTCTCTCTCTCTCCCACCCCACTCCCCTCTCTTTCTATCTCTCTCTCTCATTCTCTCTCTCCCTCCCTCCCTCCTCTAATTTATATGTTGAAAAAGCTGGGTCATTTGGTCTGTGATTTTCCAGTATGAATTTCATTAGCCCCATAGTGTAATTGAACATGTTCCTCTCTTCTCCGTATTTCCTGTAAATGGGTAGTTATATCTAGAGGATTGATTCAGTTTAGGTTCATTTATTTTTAGGGGAATGGGGGTGGCTAAACTACTCTGTAAGTAATAATAAGTGATAATGTGAAAGAGTCATATAAGGTCTAGGGGGTTGTGTGTGTGTGCGTGTGTGTGTGTGTGCATGTGTGTGTGTGTGTGATGTTGGCAGTCATGGATGAGTGTTGCCCAGATCCTTTAAGTTATTAGGGTTGCAAAATTGTGACTGCCTCATCCTATCATTGCTTTGTCAGTTATTAAAAAAACACTTCTATAAAGAGAAACTTCCCTCCATCTAAACTTTGGGTACCAGGTCCAGCACCTGTTTTTCAAAGTCCCTATCAACACATCCCCCTTCTCATACCCATCTCAACAGACTGTGCACTCGGGAAGAAAGGAAAGGCCTGAAAGGTTCTTATTTTCTTTTTCCAAATTTTGTTGTTTTGAAATGTATTAGATATTCAAAAGTTATAAAGAGTAATAAGCAGCCTGATGGCTGGGGAACTTCTCCCTGTTGTTTTCATTTGCATTTCCCTGATTACTAATGAGAGTTTAAGTGTTTTTTCGTGTGTTTACTGGCTAGGCAGACCGTTTAAATGGCTTCTGGTTTTTTGTGATTAAAGACCAAGAGTGTCAGATTCCACATGTGAAGGGAAGGCGGGGGCAGAGGTTTCAGCCAGTGCACACAGCTGCACCCTCACCGCAGCCCAGTGTGAGCACTGTTAGAAATGAGTGTGTCCCACATGAGAATACCTTTGGTCCGGCAAAGTGATGGGAAAACATGCTGGAAAAGCACAAGACCGGAGGTGAAAAGGGGGCAGTGAGAAATCTCAGCATCTGTGAGAGGAGATCTGAGCATCAAAGGAGCCCTGTGTTGCCTGAAGAATTACACCTGAGAAAGTCTGCACGTGTGTGCTGTGTTGGGTGGAATAAAGCATTAAAGAGAAGGGGGCAGGATGGGGGGAAGTTTAGAAGAGGGAAGGATGTGGCAGGAAGAATAAAGGCAGGCACGGCCTGGAGACACCAAATAACTGGGTATCAAATGCCCATGAGAATCAAGCAGACAGTAAAAATGGAAGCATTGTGCCTCGTACACTACACATGAGGACAGGTGGGCACCGTGGCCACCTGGAGATGTCCCTTCCCATCAGCTTTATTATCCGCCTCTTGACTAGTGGGAATGTCAGCCCTGTGTTGCCTTCTCAAGAGAAGCTGGAAATCTAGATTTTATATAGAATCTCCTGATTTTTAAAAGCAACCTTTTTTCTTTTCAAACGTTATATCAGCCACATAATATGTCTATCTGTGGCCAAATTTGGCCTCCAGGTTGCCATCTTTGCATCAGAGGTTTGCCTTTTTTCCTGGGGTCAACAAATGTCTTTTAGGAACGTGCTCCCTGTTCTCCTGGCTCCACCCTAGACATGATCATATACTCATTGATTAGCAAGGAGTTATTTCTATTTCATGTGCTTCAGACACAATAAGGATGATTTTTTACCACCTTGGGCATGACCAAGCAAGCTTTGACCTGTTCAGCACTTTTTGTTGTTGTTAGTTGCTTCTGATTTTAGGATTTTTCCAAATTCAGTGGAGGTGTCCAAAGTGCTGGCATCTTATGGGACGCAAGGTCCCTGTAGAAATACTTTGTCTTCAAACGGTATATACAGTGATAAGAAAGGCAACATGTTATAAAACTTAATTCATTCTGAGATGTCACAGTGTACTAATTATAAATCTTTGGATAAAAACATGCTTCTAAAACACCTAGAGCATTGCATATGAGGAATGAATAAAGACTAGGGATATATATGTTACCCATTTTCAGATATCTGAAGGGCTGCCATGTGACAGAGTACCAACTTATTCTACGTAACCCTTAACAGTAAAATTTTCGCAAGAAATAGCTGAGAAAGATGCCAGAGCTTGGTTTAACATGAGGAAGAATTTCATAGCGGTACTTCTTGAAAACAGGAACACACGGCCTTGGGAATCAGTGAGTCCCTAGTCCCTGAAGACAGTCAAGTGATGTCCACCATACTATGGGAGCAGAAAATGGTGGCATCTGCATCCTCAGCCCATTAGATACTATGTAAGTTCCCTTCCAATCCTGTCATTAAAGATCCTATAAAATTAAAATCCATAAAAAAGGGAAAAATATCCCGCTGAGATGTAAAAAGTAGGAACTAGAAAACAAAATACAGTTGGATCAAAGCATTCAATCAAGATAAAAAAACAGTGAAACCATGTAAACTGATATAAGGCATGCATAAAATTTTTAAGTAACACTCATTATATCAATTATTCTATGTAATATAATTCATAGTAATGATATAGTGTTTTATAACTATAACTAATTATATAGCTAAGGGCACTGGGGTTAAATGATTTGCCTAAGGTCATAAAAGAGTTATTTTCTTGAGGAATTACAGCCAGAGTTTTGACTGAGCCACATTCCTTTTGTTTTGCGTTTGAATTGCCACATACTGCAAATCACGGTAAAAGGTTGACTTTGTTTATTAATCAAAAGACATTGCAAAAGCTAATGTGAATGATGAAGCAAAGGAGAGGATAAGTGGGACAAATATTTATTAAGTACCCTCTCCACGTGGGGTCATATGCTGTGTCTTTTATATAATATCTCATTTTGTTCTCAAAATTAGATGAGGTGGGCATTAATATCATCCCAATTTGACAGATTAGAGAAATTAATTAGCTTGTTTAAGGCCATACAATTTGAGAGGATAAGAGTTGGAATTGTTCACCTGAAGTGTATCAATTAAAATATGCAGAAAAATCAAAAGAAAAGCTATTTAGTTTCAGGTACTTTATCAAGGGACCAGGTACTTTACTAGGGATCACAGGGATTTTATTTTTACCTTCCTGTGATGCTCTTTGCTATTTATTACACAAAAGTAGCTTTATTTGAATCATAGTGAATTTGTTAGTAGTAGTAATACAACTGATACTGTTTAATTCACAGATGTTCCACTATGTGATTATTTTTTGAAATAAAGGTGATTTATATTTTATAAACACAAAAAATTAGAAATTAACTTTTGATGTATAACAGCTGTGCTATGTCCTACCTTTCTTGGTCATGAAACTGTTATGATTGCCTTTTTTTTTTTTTTTTTTTTTTTTTTTGCGGTACGCGGGCCTCTCACTGTTGTGGCCTCTCCCGTTGCGCAGCACAGGCTCCGGACGCGCAGGCCCAGCGGCCATGGCTCACGGGCCCAGCCACTCCGCGGCATGCGGGATCCTCCCAGACCAGGGCACGAACCCGTGTCCCCTGCATCGGCAGGCAGACTCTCAACCACTGCGCCACCAGGGAAGCCCATGATTGCCTTTAAACTAATAATAATATTTTATTTCCTGTGTACCTGTAGAACAGAGTCTGACACATTTTTTTTTACAGTAAATTTGAATTTCTTTTTGATTTGCTTAAATGAATATATATTGTTAATGTCTTCTAGGCCCAGGGTAAAATTGAGTTAGGAGGTGGAGAGAATACAATTATTTTTTTATTGGATGTGCAATTAATAATTATTTTTTGCCAGTTTTGAATACTGTGTGCCAAGCCACTATTCCATCAGTGGAAAACATCAGTGGTTTATTGTAGGCCTACTGTGTGCCAGGGTTGTGCTAGGTGATTTAGGCATATGAGGAATAATATCTTTACCCCTCATAGGACAACAGCAAAGGTCAACCAGGTGATATTCCGTTATGCCAACTTCGGTTGGGAACATCTTGTTATTTTTCATCTCTCATGCCTCTTGGGTTTACATGGGTTTTTCGTGTTGGACACTATGCAGCAACCATTTAACTTCATTTGCCTTAAATCAGAAATCCTGGAGATGGCTACCTGATAGAATTTGCCAGCATTAGTGACTCCCAGGGAGCTGAATTCACAACTTAATTTGAAATACAACGCTCACTTATTAATTTGGCCGCCTGGAACGTCCTTTCTTTTTCTTTTCTTCTCAGCAATTGCCTCTTCATCCTACCGCCATGTCTTCCCAGCAGCATTCAAAATAATCTGCACTTAGCCTATCATTTCACTTTTTCATTTTATTGCAAATGTATCTTATGTACCTGTCTCTCCAGTTACACTCTGTAGGCATAGCATATTATTTTCTTTAGCATCTGCTCCAGCACCTAGGAATCAAAATGGGTGAGTGGATGAACGGATGGCTGGCTGAATGGGTGTATTGCAATGTGATTTCAGAGTCTCCAACCTACTCAAATCACAGTCTCCTCATTTGCACAGCAAGGCTGGAAAAAGTTAAATGTGACAACGAAGCAGAAGAGACCTGGATTTGTAATGCTGGCTTGTATCTTGCTGGTACTTTCTCCAATAAATGAACCTGTTGTGATTTCACTGCTCTGAGGCATCCTTAACAGCCTTTCAATACCTTCATTTTTAATGGCTCAAAGGAAGTTGTTACAATGTTTGCAACGAATGCAAATTATGGATCCATAATCCTGAGTGTCTCATAAAGAAACTCAGTAAACAGCGATTGTACCTATACAATAGCGTCTCTTATGAAATCCCAATGAATCAGCTTTAAACAAAACCATTCTCGCCCAAGTCTGCAATTTTATAAGAAACTCAACTGGCTTTTACACACCCGTCTCCCCACAACACCCTGCATAATGGAAGAAAAACCAGAACATTGAAAATGAGGCTTGTAGAGACTGACATTCCGAGGTAAATAGTGCTTATTTCAGGTAGATAGTAAAAACTTCCGGTTTAATTTATTCTGTCCCACGGGTACTTCTTGTGGGTAGAAAATGATAGCCTCGTGGAATCAAAAGCAACCACAGAGATTATTTAAAAATACGTTACATATATTTTAAAATAACACCTTGCCCTCTTTTAAAGTTTACAAAATCCTTTCATATTTGCATTATTTCATCTCATCCTCATAGTAGCCCTGGGAAGCTGGGTTCTTGTTATTGTTGTCAGGTTACACACCTTGCCTCTAGTTTCAAAATCTTTCACACAGTCCTCCATGTATCCAAAGGAGTGAACTTTTTAGTGTACACACTTGGTATATATTATTCTTCAGATCAATACCCCAATATGACAGAAAGAAAAAACGACAAGACCCCATTTGATCAACATAGTAAAGAGCTTTTCAAGATCTACCTCTGGTTTCCTATTCAGCTCCATCTCCCTCTACTTCCCTTGTTCTTTATGATTGTCCCTATTGAAGTGGGGACCCCTCCAGAACCTTGTGTGAGCATGTTCTCACAGCTCCATCCACACTCTTTTCAATGAGTGGAAGTCAAACACTGCTCTAAGCGGTTTCTTTGAAGGCTTCCCTGATTCTAACAAGTAAACATAAAAGAGCCTTCACTTGGGAGATCATTGACTCTATCTGACTCTATTACATGTGTTTTCTTATATAATTATTTCCCTCTAGAATTAAAATTCCTAGAAGCTATGTTCTTTAAAAAAAAAAACAACAAAACTTTAAATCACTACTGGCATAGTACCTGATAGAACCTAAAGGTGGGTCTAATTTTTCAAAGTCACTGGAAAAGAATGACAAATGGGTGAGGTCAAGTGGTTGATCCATGGCTTGACTACTCAATATCTACTTTTTCAAGAAACTACTCTTCTTCCATTTCATATTCATTCTCTTTAGACCATGTGATTGGTCTCTGGGGTGGGCAGGCACAGACTCAGGCCTGGCCCATCAAAGCACAAGGTTCTCTTTTTCCTACCTTCAGGGATTAGTTTGAAAATGGGCAGCTGGCCTGAGCAGGACCAATCAGAGTCTTCCCTTGGACTTTAGTCAAAAGTATCAGAAAGAGTCTCTGCCGCCTTCTAGGATCTCCAGCTATCAAGATCAAAGAGTCTGGCGCTGCCATTCTGCCCACCATGTAGAGAGAGCTTGCCTAAAAATCAAGCTGCACTAAGGAAAGCAAAGTTGAGACATGGTAAGATTGGTACAGATGGCCCTGTTGGGACAACTCATTCTTACATAAGCCTACACAGTCCTTTTTTTTTTAAACTACTTTGGATTGGATTTCAGTCACTTGCAACAGAAAACGTTTTGATTAATACAGTGATCACAATAAAAATGAATAAGCAAAAGAGAAAAATCAAACCAGGTCATCAAACTCCACAAAAAGTGTCCTTTCTACCCCAAACCACTGTCTCTCTATTGAAACAGAGCAAGTTCGGATGAAAATATTTACAACACAAAATGTTCCTTATCTTTCATTTCCCTAAAATGAATCTTGAAAGAGCTTACTGTACATTTCAGAGTTCAAAGAAACACAGACAGAACAGTAGTTTAAAACGGCAAATGCTAATAGCTCCTTAATTATAAAAGCAGCACTACATATTTTATAATAAAGCACATTTAATAAGACAGAATTAATAAGAGTATGTTTTAATTGTTCAAAACTTAGGCAAGAACGAGAAACTGTTTACCTGTTGCAAGAGAGAGTGAATAAGAGGAGGAAAAAAAACCAAGAGCCCCTTCTATTCTCCTGGGTGATGTCCCAGCTCAGCCTTCTGCTTCTACTGCAGCCCTCACTGTCTATCACTAGTGGAGAGTAAATGGAAACTTATGTCCGTCATAAAATGCTGTCCAATAGGTAGTTTTATAAGATTTATATACATACATAAAGTCACTCTGTCCTTTGCCATGTACCTCCAATAAACCTTGTGGTTCTCCCTCATCATTTCATGCCAAATGAGAAGTGGTAATATTACCAGATTTGCAGTTAATTATCATGAAATATGACCCGTAATGATTTAACATCTTTGTTAAGAAGTCATGGTAACATGGAGCACAATGCTGGAATACATCATTAAAGCCATCATTTATCCATGACATTTACATTTTGTTCACAGACAAAAAAAAAGTTAATTGACAAAGCGCATCTATACAATATTTATTGAGAAAATAGCTCGCTCTCTCTCTCTTGCTGCCATTTAGTTTGGCATATTAAACTTTGATTTATAGGATCTAACTTTTCTTATCCTTTTTGATGACCTTGAAAGTGAGTTATGTTTCCTTCCCTTTAAACTGAATTTATGGGAAAATAATCGTCCCTTGACAAAGGAGCTCAAACTGATAAAAGAGAGTTGCTTCACGTTTCACTTCCCTGATGAGCAAACAAGTTCACGGAGAATCCCATGGAACTGTTACAAACCTTGACTAGGGAAATGTCATATAATTTCTCTTTTGCTAAATAGAAAATGCTTTTAGGGAGGGCTCACTGTAATTCTCTCCTCTCTAATGTGCATCTCCAAGCCATGTTCACCCTCAAAAATATTTCTGCATTCTATAATTCTATTAAAAAATGTCTATTATCGGGACCAGCTTCTGAAGGATGCAGATTCACTGGGACACAGGGATCCAGCAAGAGGAAACTTTTATTCAGTGTTATGTCTCCTTGTTTTGGTCTACTCAGTCTGAAGAACTTTACCTACGTTGCTAGAATGGAATGCACTATTTCCTTAACATCAGGCTTACTTCATTGCCCTCTGTAAAATCGCACCCCCTTCTCTCTCCAGTCTACTCAGCCTGCTTTATATCTTCATAACCCTCATCTCCACCTGATGTATAAACATATCCTATCTGTATTCCTTTGTTGATTTGCTACACTCCTCACCCCCAGTTAGAATTGACTTGCTTATTAATTGCACTTGGCAAAAATGTGAAATAGCCCAATTAGAAATAAGGAATATGTTGGACCTTTTTCTAATGTACTTTTTTTTTTTTTTTTTTTTTTTTGTGGTACGCGGGCCTCTCACTGTTGTGTCCTCTCCCGTTGCGGAGCACAGGCTCCGGACGCACAGGGTCAGTGGCCATGGCTCACGGGCCCAGCCGCTCCGTGGCACGTGGTATCTTCCCGGACCGGGGCACGAACCCGTGTCCCCTGCATCGGCAGGCGGACTCTCAACCACTTGCGCCACCAGGGAAGCCCTCTAATGTACTTTGAGATACTTGGTATAGAATGGAATCACCACAAAATTATTTGATAAATATGGTTTGACTCCAGGGTCAAGGTATGTTCTTGAGTCAGAGGCCTGGGTGCCTGCTGCCTGTCCCCCTGATCCCACCCTCACAAACCTTCGGAAAAATTCTCCTCCTCCCCTTCCTCAGCTCTCATGAATTCCTTGCCTCCATCTGTTTCCCCACTCCCTTCACTTTCCACGTTTAAGAAGGTAGTTAAACTGAAAATTTTTTCCAAGCAGGAAAGACTCCTTCATCTTTATGCAAGTGCAAGAGGTAAAGATGGGATAGAAATTGGGCTGAAAATAACAGAATAGTCTTTGGATAATTCAGCAAAGAGGAATTTATGAATACTTTTTTAAAAAATGTATTTATTTATTTTTGGCTGCATTGGGTCTTCGTTGCTGCCCGTGGGCTTTCTCTAGTTGCTGTGAACAGGGGCTTCTCTTGTTGTGGAACACGGGCTCTATGCACACGGGCTTTAGTAGTTGTGGCTCAGGGGCTCTAGAGCGCAGGCTCAGTAATTGTGGCACGTGGGCTTTGTTGCTCCACAGCATGTGGGATCTTCCCAGACCCGTGTCCTCTGCATTGGCAGGAGGAATCTTAACCACTGCGCCACCAGGGAAGCCCTGAATACTTTCTTATGAAACATTTACAATTGTCACATATATATGAATAAATGTTACAAAAAATAGAAACTTACACCTGACAGCACTTTAAAAATACTCAGAGAGAATTGACTCTCATGAAGGAAATCCTTGCCTTTCTAAACAGAGTAGATTCATAAATTCAAAACATCATAATGTATGACCTCTATTGAAATCTAGTGATATCACCTTTAAGTTTATTTGATGTGAATAAGGGTGTTTAGTTCTTTGGCTAAATAACTGAAAACAATATAGGTTCCAGCTGCTGATGGGTTAATGAGGTAAGATAATAAGTACTAGAGAAATGTCATGGGTATAATTAGAATCCATAATTAATATCAAACTGGCCAGTAAAGTTCAGCATTGAAGTTGGAAACACAGTATCGAGGTATAATTTTCAAAAAGTTAAACGCATTGCTTTCATACAAAGTGAACGTGGGTCAAAGATTTATTTAGCTCATTAATGAGGGAAACAGCATGGTAGTAAAGCTGGTAGTAAATTCTCAAAGATACTTTGAGAGCCTGAGTATATATTGGCACTGAAAAAATTGTGAAATTAGGTTGCTAGGATAGATGGAAAACTGGCTATTGTGCTAACAATTAAACACTAAACTTTGAAGATTATCATTTCTACCAGATAAATTTCACTTGCATTTTTATGGGGCAAAAATTATTTGTGCCACCCTCAATTTTCTACAAGCTATTATTTACCTTTAAAAGATGTAAAATATTCAAAGAAACAAACAAAATAAACCCAGGAAAGTATTAGGTTAGCCAAAAAATTTGTTCGGTTAATGAATATGTTATTCAATACAGTTCTTCGTGAAAATGAAAAATGTGTCTCATTCAAAGCTGAACGAACTTTTTGGCCAACCCAATATATACCCACAGAAAAAGAGATTCTCTTTGGGTGGGCCTATTACATAATACCCCAGTATGACACTGAAAGAACATGCAGTCTTTCTTTTATCTATTTAAAAGTTTTAAACTATTTTCATAACATTAGTCATAAAAATAAGAGAAATGAACCAAAATTTCTGATTAGATAAATGTTCTCCCAGCCACACATATACAGGAAAATCTATACCATCAACAATAAAATATGACAGACAACACTGTATTATTATTTAATCATTATCAAAATAAATCACAATATAAAGTATGAACATAATAGCTGTCACTTATTGAGCAACAGTCTTTGTGAGGTAGATAGATAGATAGAACACACTGTTAGATCCATTTTACAAATGATGAATGGCATGGAAGTCATGGGGCTTCCCAAGGTCACACAGCCAGTGGTGGAGCTGTTAACCCACTTTCTAGCCACTACCTACAAATTGATACATTACAGCCATATCAATAATCCAGAGAATTAAAACAACTCACTTCCAGGTTTCATTCAGTCAGAAAAACTATTCGGCTAACTATAGATAAATTTCATAAGCAAACCAGCAACATTTTCTCAGCAAAATGAAGGATCCAAAACTCTGACGACACCTAATCAGGTAATTTATCCAGAACAAAATTTCACCTCGGCTGTCAAAATACAGAGGAGGAAAGGTAACATCATCAAAGACTGCAAACATCTTAAAAAGACAGAAAAATTGACTTCATATATTCTCCTTACAGAATATACCTTTGCCTCTGAGATTTTCTCTGAAAAAATTTTTTTTTATTTTAATCTAAAATAGTCTGATCAATCCTCTAGCTATAAAACTACTAATTTAAGGAAAATACAGCAAACAAGGAAACATATTAGATAACACAACTGGGATGTAATCATCTAAACCTAGATGGAGGAACTAGATATGCAATCCCTAAATCTAGGTAGAAAATCTAGATAGAAGGAACTCTACAGGACAAACAACCCAGTTTGTTCAATAAGTAAATAGCAATGAACGACAGAGACATAGAGATAGAGAGACTGAGTGAAACAATGTAAAAAAAGAGGTACAAAACAATTAGAAAAAACTGAACAATGGCTATTGGATGATATCAAGGAAAATTAAGTTAATATTAATTTTTATAATATGATAAAAGTATTATGGTTATGTTTTTAAAGTATGCTATCTGCTAGAAATACATATGGAGATATTTACAGATCAAATGGCATATTGAAAATTGTTTTAATGTAATCCACGGGTGGAGAAAACATGGGAGAGGGTACAGATGTAATCATTTAGGCCGTGAGATGATAACTGTTGAAGTTATGTGATGGAGACATGGGAGTTTATTATTCTGTTATTTCTACTTTTGTATATACTTGGAATTGTCTATGATAAAATATTAAAAAATCACTAGGTTGTATACAAATAAATTAAACAAAGTAATAAAATAATCTTTTCTTTCAGCTGTATTGAGACATGATTGACATATAACGTAAGCTTAAGGAGTCCAACATAATGATTTGATACACTGTATATATTGTGAAATGGTTAGCGCAATAAGGTTAGTCCAAAAAATCACAGAGTTATTACACTTTGTGTGTGTGTCTGTGTATCTGTGTTTCTGCGTGGTGAGAACTTTTAAAATTTACTACCTTAGCAATTTTCATATACTGTACAATATTATTAACTATAATCACCACACTGTACATTACATCCACAGAACTTATGTATCTTATAACTGGAAGTTTGTGCTCTTTGATCACCTTCACCCACCCACTCCCACTCCACCCAGGTGACCACCATTCCGTTCTTGGTTTCTAGGGGTTGATGATGTCCCAAAAGTCCTGTAGACTTTATTCACTCTTTTTTCTTTTTGTTTCACTAACTGAATAATTTAAATGACCTATCTTCTAATTCATTGGTTCTTTCTTCTGCTTGGTCAAGTCTGATCCTGAAGCTCTCTATTGAATTCTTCAGTTCAGTCATTGCCTTTTTCAGATGTAGAATTTCTGTTTGTTTGGTTGGTTTTTTGATGGTTTCTATTTCTTCATTGAATTTCTCATTTTGTTCATGCACCATTCTCCTGATTTCTTTTACTTGTCTGTATGTTCTTGTAGTTCACTGAATCCTTCTTTAAGAGGATTATTCTGAAACCTTTGTCAGTTCATAGATCTCTTCTTTAGAGTCAGTTATTGGAACTTTATTAGTTTCCTTTGGTTGTGTCATGTTTACCTGATTTTTGTGATCCTTAATTCCTTGCACTGGAAACTGTGCGTTTGAATAAGTGGTCTCCTCTTCTAGGTTCACTTTGGCATCCAAAGACCTTTACCAGTCTGTTAAGACTGAGGTACTGGACAATTTAGCTGGTAGTGTCTGTGTGCAAGCAGGGCTTGCTATTGGGGTCTCTAGTTGGCAAGACCACCACCTGTATTCTGAGGTCAGGAGGTTGTTGCTGGCTGGGCTCCATAGTAGAATGGGCCTGTTCTATGGGCACATTCAAGTGGGACTGCTGGGTGGGCTCCCTGACTGGGCAGGGATGCTGGTGTGCTCTGTATCTGGGCTCTGCAATCACTTGTAGTCAGGTGAGGTGGCAAGCTGTGTTCCCTAAAAGGGTGATTCCAATGGTTGTACTCTGTGATTGGGCAGGGCTACAGCCTGGGCTCTGCAATCTCTCCTGACCTGATGGTGTCACTAGCTGTCCTCCATGTTTAAGTGGGTCTGCAGGTTGTGGCCCAGTGTAGGTCAGACCATAGCCTGAGCTTCACAATCAGGTAGAACACTGGCTGTGCTCTGCTGTTGGGTAAGGTCACTGGCTGAGCTCTCTGGCTGGGAGAGGCCCCTAGGTGTAACCCACAGTTGGGTGGACTAGACTGTGCTCTGTGATCAGGCAGACTTGCTGTTCAGGTCCCCTTGTTGGGTGGGGGCACAGACTATGCTCCATAATTGGGTGGGGCCACTGGCTGCGTTTGTTGGCTGGACAAGGCTGCAGGCTGTGTTCAGCAATTGGGCAGAGCCTTAGGTTGGGCTCTGCTGTGAGGCAGGGATATAGGTAGGACTCTAGAGATGGGTGGTACTGTAAGCAGGGATCGAGCCTGCCCAGGGTCACTGTTCAGGCTACTTGGTTATATGGGGCCAAAGGCTATTCTCAACAGTTGGCAGAGCTGTTGGCTTAGCTCCCTGCCCAAGCAGCAATGTATGATGGGCTCCTCAGCTTCCCAGGTTCTCTGATCAGGCTTCCTAGTCTGGTTGGACTGAAAGCTACACTCAGCTTTGAACAGTGCTGCAAATTTGATTCTCTGCCCAGGAGAGGCTATAGAACAGACTCCATGGCTTGTATAGCTTGTTGTCTGGGGACCCAAATTGGGCAGAACTGCCAACTAAGTTCCCTGGCCAGATGGGGCCACCAGCCTGGCTTTGTAGATGTTCAGAACCACTGGCTGGGATCTCTGTTTGATCAGTACTGCAAGTCCACTAAGATCTGAGCACTGGTTGCTGTAAGCCTATTCTCCCTTTTCCATCTCTAGGCTCTATCTGATCTCCAGAGGTTGATCCCTACAGATTTCCCCCATCATCCCCAAGAGGTGAGATCTGATTGAGCTTCTCAGGAAACATACCACAATGCTGTGGGAGCTGGATGTCCACCTTGAGCCCTCTTTTTCCCACTGGAGAAATCTTAGGCCCAGGGGTGAGGGTGGCTCTGTATGGTACTTTTCCAGCCTGGAGGAAGGGCTACGCAGTCAGAGTGCAGCCACTCCTCTTACCGTTTTAATGCAGTCCTTTTCCATCTCTGTGGTCCAGAGCGGGTGTGTCAGCATCATTTCTGGGTTCTAGGATTGTCTATAGATAGTTGCTAGTTGGTCTTCTTGTGAGGGAGACTGAAGTTGGGAACAAACTATGTTACCATCTTGATGAAATCACTCTCCTAAAATAATCTTTATCATTATTTTTCATATGCATTTCTCCAACAGAAGGACCTAGTTGGCTTTACTGATCTATAAAAAGAGTTTAACTTATTGAACTCATTCTTTGTTTTTCCCAGGTGGCTGAAAAAAATCTCACCCTTGACAATTCCCATTATTACCAGAGAAGTAGACTTAAAATTATTCCAAATTTAAGGTTAGGCCGTTAATCAATACAGGATCAGAGATTGGCTGTGGGGGGTGCGGGGTTACAAATCTTCCCAGAAATCATACATCAGCTTTCTTTTTTTTTTTTTTTGAGGTACCCGGGCCTCTCACTGTTGTGGCCTCTCCCGTTGCGGAGCACAGGCTCCAGACACACAGGTTCAGTGGCCATGGCTCATGGGCCTAGCCGCTCCATGGCATGTGGGATCTTCCCGGACCGGGGCATGAACCCGTGTCCCCTGCATCAGCAGGCGGACTCTCAACCGCTGCGCCACCAGGGAAGTCCCATCCATCAGCTTTTATTAACAGAACATCACCTAAGTAAGATAAAAATTAATCTAAAAATCACATCAATCACTTTTGCTATGTAAGAAATAACGTTACTAGTTATTTGAAAACTTCTACTAACTGTTAATTATGTCTAAAAATGACCAACGTTGAAAAACAAGGAAGATGAGTAAGTCTCATCATAAAATGATCAAGAGGCTAAGTGAAAACTAAGAAGTAATTGCACAACAAGTTATTGGGCCTTTCTGCTCTCAACGCCTAAACTGTCTTCTGAACTTCAATTTGTTCTCTCACCTACTCTCTATGGTGGATTTTCAGGAGGAGTCAAACATAATTCTCAAAAACATTAAAGCATGTACATATTGCAAGATATTACATAGAAAAAATAGTATGTGAGAACAGGGAGAAAAAAGTGTGCAGGAGAAGAAGTAATAGAAGACAGAAATTTGTCTGAAGAATCAAAAGAGCCCTAGAGTCTGATTTGTAAGTTTCTTATCTAATCAAACTAATAGTCTTTCAGTGGACTGAGTGATTGGTATAATTCATCTTGCCTTTAGCAAACATGCTGATGCTCTCTCTTGTAACACACTTATTACCAAGAAAAGAACATAATTGGTATCAGTGGGAATGCTTCTGGCTGCAAGTAACATCCCAAGACAGCTAACTTAAACATCAAGAAAAATGTGTTTACTCAAAAAGCAAGGAGTCCTCAGATGAGGTGGCTTTGACTTTCTATAGTTTCTATCTGCCATCTGCAGCCAGTTAGGTTTGTCCTTGACATCCATCCCATAATAGTTGCAAGGGGACTACCGTAGCTCCTGGCACCATAAGAAGACACCATAATATCTAGTGGTAGAAAAGCAACTGTTTTGTCCTATGTGACTAATTATAAAAAGGAAGAAATCCTCTCCCTGAGGTCCCCAGCCTATTTCTCTGATGTCTCATTGGGAAGAACTGGACCCATTTGCCACCCACAAGCCATTTGCCAATGACACAAATGAGATCTTCCTGATGGGAGGTTGGCTAATGAAGTTTATCCTTGAGCAATGTGGCAGATGGGTGAACAGAGTTCGGCTGGGCAGGAAGAAAGACTGAATATCTGTTAAATAAGTTCCTATAATCTGGGCCAGTGTCTCTCAAACTTTAATTTCAATTTTGTTAAAATGCAGAATTTGACTGACAAATTAGAAAAGTGAGCAGAAATCCCAGATAACAGGAATCTCTGAAGCAGTGGGATTTCTGCTCACTTTTCTAATTTGTCAAGGTCACTCTATAGTTACAAACTGAGAGAACAGGCAGAAATAAACAGGATGGTATTTAATAAGTACACCTGGGGAGAAAAATAATAAATAAACTGTACCAATAAAAGCCTGGGAATGGTGACAAATGCATATGTACGACAGAGTAAAAGGTCTCAGGGTCCCAGTGATAGCAAGCTATTTTGAAATACTGCAGTGATGTTACAGTTATAAAACTAACCCTACCTTTGGGATGCCTAACAACGTATATATTATGTTCTGGGTTATAGAGTTTTGAAGGATAAAGATTTTGGCCCTTGCATGGCACCCAGAAGGGGACTGTAACAGACTTAGGGACCAGTCACAAGGAAAGGGTAAAGGAAGAGAACTTCTCCTTCTAAGAAGACCAAAAGGCACACCTAAGCCAACTTCAGGGCTGGATATGTCCTGACTTGAGAGGGACAGCTGGCTGTTTGTCATCTTGACAGCTAGGAAAAGTGAGGATTCAATAGCAAGAATGACGTGTAAAAACACCTCAACAGGATCCCTGAGTCCAGCCTAACTTTTGAGTAGCCCCTTGTCTTTGGGCGCTTTGCTTAACTTCTCCAAGTCTCAAGTTCCTTGTTATAAAATGAAGTAACCAACACCTTCCTTTCAGAGCTTAGTAAATGTTAGAGACAAATAGGAAATGTGTCTGGCCAGAGTAGGTGCTTAATAAATGGGAATAGATATTATTGTAGTAATTTGTGATAAAAGGTTTAAATTAGATGGAGGTTCCTGTGCTGTATACAGCAGGTGTCCTTAAAGAGCTACTGAAATAATAGTCCAGTGGTCACTGCACACCTGACCCCCAGGCATCACATGGAGGTCCGTTACCTCGTTACATCCCTTACGGCTCCCCCAAGCTCCACAGCAGTGATATGAAAATGTGCTATCAACTCTTGGGGGAGGGAGTAGTGTTCTGTAAACACTGATCATTTCTCTGATCCCAGCCCCTTCCAATCCAACCAGCTCTCCTTTTCCGACTTCCTTCTAAAGAAATGAGGGCGGCTGGGCTTCTTTCACGATAGAATTTTAACATGTAGCACATGTTATTTCATTGGTCTTCATTAGTCATACAACTGAGCCAAGTTAAACCTGATGATTTTACTCCAAAACACTTTCACTCTAAGAGTCCTCACGTCAGGCCTTGCTTTATGCATGCCCCAGGGTTTTGCAAATGTTTCCTAAATGTAAAATGGTTGCCGAGTGCGCCCTGCTTTCTCCTGGAATTCTGGCTACATTACATTTCTCTCTACTTGCAGTGCATTCTAAAAAAATAAAATAAAAAAAGGCAGTATCTGTGCTTAGACCGGGTTCCGTTTCCTTCAATGCTAATGAAAGGAGTTTAAGTTTTTTGCCTAAAACCTGCAATAAGTACTTAGTGGAAGCTTCTTTCCTGAAAGGCAAGAGCTATAAAAGACTTTAAACTATATTTTCTTCTTTGTAGATAATGGCTTACATTTGAGTCTTCCTGCAGAGTGAAGAAAACCTCTAAATAGTCCTTGGAGACACATATGAACAGAAAGGCCATGGCATTTTGAACCGTCGTTGCCTCCTTTACAATTACCCATATGACCTTTGGAGAAGCATCTCGGAGAAACACCTGGGATTGACAAGAAAGCTCGGCTGCTGAGCATGGCTCCTCTCTGTAGATGCCACGACTGTTAAAATGGACTTTCAGCCATTCCCCAGGCTGAGAGGTTAGGGCTTTAGCCTGATTTCAAAGAATACACATTTCAGAGCCAAAGCACAATTCACTGTCTGATTATTACACATCAATCAACAATGCAAATCAATCTCTAAGAACACAACACAGTGGTGTTTTTCAAATTTAGTAACGTGAACAAGGTAGTGAGAAATTAATGAGAAAAAGTAAAGCGTAATAACACTCCTGCTGGGAATTATTCATTTGAATTTCCTGAGAACATTCTTATATTGGAGCAGTTTAGAAATAATTCTATTTACAAGCAATAATTAATAATGATGATGGTATTTATGAAGATGGTAATGAAAAGTGCAATAACATCTATTGAGCACTTACTGTGTGTGAGACCCTGTACTAAGAGCTTTATAGGTATTATCTCATTTAATCTCACTTAATCCAGTGCAAGAATCCTGACAAATTTTAGGGTCATCATTAGGATAATACAATTTTTCTTGATACTTAAATCTAGGACACAAGCACAACTCACCAGCCTCGAGGGCAAGGACTTTGCACGTCACCTTTTATGGTACCACATAGCACCTGGCATAGAAGAGATGCCAGCAGTATTTGTTGAATGAATGAGGCAAGGTTGGCAAGATTTCAAAGTCATAAAAATCTGAATTATTTTTATGAAACTAATGAACTTTGATAAAATATTTCAGTGCTACTACATCATTAAAAGTGATTACAGGGACTTCCCTGGTGGCTCAGTGGTTAAGAATCCACCTGCCAATGCAGGGGACACAGGTTCGATCCCTGGTCCGGGAAGATCCCACATGCCGCAGAGCAACTAAGCCCATGCGCCACAAGTACTGAGCCTGCGCTCTAGAGCCCGTGAGCCACAACTACTGAGCCCACGCACCTAGAGCCTGTGCTCCACAACAAGAGAAGCCACCGATGAGAAGCCTGCACACCGCAACGAAGAGTAGCCCCTGCTTGCTGCAACTAGAGAAAGCCTGTGTGCAGCAACAAAGACCCAACACAGCCAAAAATAAAAATTAAAAATAAAAAAAATTAAAAATGATTACAGATCTTCCTCAACTTATGATGGGGTAATGTCCTGATAAACCCATCAGAATTTGAAAATATTGTAAGTCAAAAAATGCATCTACTACACCTAAACAACCAAACATCACAACTTAGCTCAGCCTAACTTAAGCATGCTAAGAATGCTTCCATTAGCCAACGGTTGGACAAAGGCATCTAATACACAGCCTATTTTATAATGAAGTGTTGACTATCTCACATACTGTATTGAGTACCGCGCTGAGAGTGAAACACAGAATGGTCGTCTGGATCCAGAATGGTTCTAAGTGTATGGGTTGTTCACCCTCGTGACTGTCCAGCATCAGAAGAGGGGATCATACCACATGTCGCTAGCCCAGGAAAAGATCAAATTTCAAAATTCAAGGCACAGTTTCTACTGAATGCATACAGCTTTCACACCACTGTAAAGCCCAAAATCATAAGTCAAACCATCGTAAGTCAGGAACCATCTGTGCTACTTTATTTCCAAATTCTTTATAATGAGTCTTTTACTTTTACAACCAAAAAGTAATCAAAGTTTATAAAAATTTCAATTTGCAATGAAACATTTTTAGTTCTTGGATTATTTGATTACTGTTCATCTTTCTCAGGACAGAATGAGCTCATTGAAGCCAGGAACTATGTCTGCTTTGCTCACCACTTTATCTCAGCACATAGGAGAGCACCTAATACACGGTAAGTGTTCAACATTGAAAGAATGTATGAATGAATGAATGAACAAATGGAGCCCACTCATTCTTGCTTGAGTCAAAACTTCAGAGAAGTGTGGGAAGAGTTAGAATATATGGGTGCTTCATACCAAAGGACAAGAAATAACTGTCCCATTGTTAACATACCCCCTACATCAGTTCAACATGAGTGGGAAAGAGAAGCACAAGTGAAGTAAGAAAGAGAGCACACCCGACAACAACACTGTATCTAGAGTAGGGACCAGAGGAAAGACCAAAATCACTTTTGCAAAAGCACAATGTTCCAAGACTGGTTCTGTGTGTCTGTGGATATGAAGGACACACAGCCACAGTGCAGCCGAACATCAATCTACTGGAGTCTAACCGTGATGGGTTCAAACTGCAGACTCAGTCAGAACGGACTCTTTCATCAAAAAAGTGAAACTTTTATTTGCAACTGGACTCGCAGCCTACTACAAATTATCATGATGGCTGTGTTCGAGTCTTACCTGTTTCCAAACAAAGGTACAGTAACAACTGTCGCGTTCTTCCCCGTCCACGGGGAAGGTGGATAACCACCTTTCCTCATGCCTCCTGCTTCTTACCAGTCATGAGGCAACACTGCTTTATGAAGTCCTTAGAACTGCCTTAGCTCACTTCACCCTTAATAGAAGGGTAAAGACCTTGCAGTCATCATGATAACAATAGCTTCTGCTTATTTAGTGCTTATATGCTAACCAACCACTGTACAAAGTGCTTGGCATACATTGTCTTCAATCGTTACAGCCTGGCTAGGTAGATATTAGTATTCTCACTTCATAGATAAAGAAACCAAAGCTCAGAGTATTACATAAATTGTTCACTATTGTACTCTTTTGTCAGACGACTCCAAGACCTGAATCCTCCCACCATCCACTATACACTATGTTCCTGCAAACATAGCACCCAATTGTCAGAGCCAACAATTGTACCCGGATGCTCTAAGTGACAGTGGAGAAATCAATCACTTAGCTACCCAGACTGCCCCCTCCATCTTTAGGCCTTCAGACGAAATTGCTTTTTCTTTTATGCCTCGTCAGCAGTTCTCTTAAAAAGTCAAAATCTCACCTTCTTTGTTGGCTTTCATTTTCTTGGCAATTCATTGTAGGGAAGGTGTTAGTTTGGGTAGAAGAGTTTAATTTTTAGGATCTCAGGAAATAGTGGGTTTCCTTTCAAGGTCAAGGGAACGGCATGAACAAATGCAAAAACTTCCCAGCAGAAGTACCATGACAGGTCCAGATCAACTAGAAGAAGGGATACTGGGAACCACAGGAAAGGGGCATTGGATGGGAAGAGGGATTGGCAACTGCAAACACTAGTCCATATGAAATGTACTGATATTTGGAAGTAACTGATACAGATTATTTTACTCCCCAAATTGGAAAAGATAATTGACCTATGATCGGAAAATGATCAATGCCTTCTTTCTGATGTGCATACTGCATTCAGAAAGTGTCTGTTCATTCTGTGCCTTCACGACCGTGAGTTCCCACCATTTACATAGTGGATGTAAACAGTACATCTTCAGGACAGTGCTGAAGAGGAACAAAGGAGCAGCCTCTTACCAGTGGTCTTGGACTTGGTCTTGGTCTTAACACAGACATCTTTTTGTCTATGCTAAATGCTTCACAAATTGATTGTTATAAGTATCAAAAAAAGAAATTCCTGAGAACCAGTTTACTTATCACTGACTTATGACAGAGAAACACTGACCCTATAAATCAAAATAATTTTCCCTACACTTCGCTTCTGAATGACTTCCAAGGAACCACTCTCTTACAAAAAACAATTCCAACTATGATTTGACAAGATAAGTCCAAATATTCTGTTTGATATACACCAGGAGGTGGGAAGGGAGAACTTTGGGAAACTTTCCAATATTTTTGTGAAAAAAATTTTAATGAATACAAAGAATCATGAAATGCTAATACACTGGGACAGCACTAAGGCCTCAATATAAAAGCTGACTTTAAACACAGTTTTATACATCCATAGACACTTTTCAAATTTTCCCTATTTAGCACATAATTAATTTCCTAATTAACTAATTAGATATTCTAGCAGGCTTAAAGACTACAGGGGTTAAATGCATAACTGTTTCATGGTTACTGTTACTGAAAAAAATGATGTTAATAAGGTTGAGTTCTTCAAACATGTTTTTCATTTTTCCCTAAGAATATAATTCTGTGTTAGGCAGTGCTTTATTACAAATGTTAGGGGTAGGCGGACTGGGAACAAATCCCAAGTCTCTAATTTGAAAATCTAGCATTTCATAGATGGAAGTATAGTGTTTCCACATAACTGTACCTCTGTTAACAAGAGTCTGTTTATTAACCACAGTTGACCACATGGTGTCTTGGGGGAAAAGGCACTTTGTGTTCTGAAACTATTTCTCGATGTGCTCACCCATGTTCGGCTAACTGGTCTTGGGGTGGGGAGGCCAGCCTGGCTGCCCCTAAGATGAATGGGGGGGAGGTTAGGACAGAAAGGGCGTCTTTCTCCACAGAGATTTAGGGTGCCGCTCCCTTTCACCTTCATTCACTAATTTATTCACTCATCAAAGTAATCTTTCTTTCAGCAAATATGTATTGAGCCCATACTATTCGCCAGGAAAAGAATTAGGCATTTTATATGTATTATGCATTTATTCAACATCCGGAACATTTTTCTTGAGCTTCTACAATATGCCAGTGACGTTTTAGAAACTGGTAAACAGGGTAACTGTGGCTTTTACCCTCATAAACCTTCGGGGATATTTTTTGGGGGGTGGGGGTCATTTGGGTTCCATATTTTGTGGGGTCTGAGTTTTATACAATTTTGAAGTCCTATTTACCAAAAAGAAGATGCATTTATAAAAACTGGTCTGTCCAAGTGTAGGCCCTGAAGCTGAAGCTTTAGTAACTTCATGGGAAATCTGCCTCTAGGCTCTGCTTGCTGACATCTCCTATTTCATAGTCTACGTTTGTGTCTCCCAACCAGGTAGGTTGCCAACCATTGGAAATTTACTTTTTTGGGACTTAAAAGCATTTACGTTTTTCAGAGTCTTTTTAATAAATGCGGATTCTCTTAAATGAGATCACAGCTTAAGGTGTTATTATCCCCCAGGGGGCTATTAGGTGCCAAATAAACACTGAAGAAATTAATTAATTAAAGGTGTAAACAGAAGCTTTGTTAGCTGGGCAGAGAGTGGAAAAGTGAAGGGGAAGAGAGTTTCAGGGGCACCCACTGAAAACAATAGGGGTTGAGAAGGCAGGTGTGTGCAAAGTATGAACTGTTTTCCTTACAAATCTCTCTGGGGTCTGGCTGCCCAAGATTGAAAAAGTTGCATCTAAGTCCTCAGTATTATAGCGACAGCTGCTACAGCAAATCCTAAAGGACAGGAAGGTGGCCCCAGAGCCTATGAACAAACCTCCTCTGGGGACAATTTGCAGAACAGATAATCATTCTAATGATTATCCAATCTTATTTCTTTTTTTCCTTTTCTGTAATTTAATTTTAATTTTTGTTGAATTTCATTTTTTTAAAATACAGCAGATTCTTATTAGTTATTTACTTTATACATATAATTGTATACTTGTCAATCCCAATCTCCCAATTTGTACCACCACCACCACCCCTCCCCCCCCTTTCCCCCTTTGGTGTCCATACGTTTGTTCTCTACATCTGTGTCTCCATTTCTGCCTTGCAAACCAATTCATCTCTGCGATTTTTCTAGATTTCACATATATGCGTTAGCATGCAGTACTTGTTCTTCTCTTTCTGACATACTTCACTCTGTATGACAGTCTCTAGGTCCATCCACGTCTCTACAAATGACCCAGTTTCATTCCTTTTTATGGCTGAGTAATATTCCATTGTATATATGTACCACATCTTCTTTATCCATTACTCTGTTGATGGACATTTAGGTTGTTTCCATGACCTGGCAATTGTAAACAGTGCTGCAAAGAACATTGGGGTGCATGACTCTTTCTGAATTATGGTTTTCTCTGGGTATATGCCCAGTAGTGGGATTGCTGGGTCATATGGTAGTTCTATTTTTAGTTTTTTAAGGAACCTCCATACTGTTCTCCATAATCGCCATATCAATTTACATTCCCACCAGCAATGCAAGAGGGTTCCCTTTTCTCCACACCCTCTCCAGCATTTACTGTTTGTAGATTTTCTGATAATGGCCATTCTGACTGGTGTGAGGTGATAACTCACTGTAGTTTTGATTTGCATTTCTCTAATAATTAGTGATGTTGTGCCTCTTAGTCATCTGCATGTCTTCTTTGGAGAAATGTCTGTTTAGGTCTTCTGCCCATTCTTTGATTGCATTGTTTGTTTTTTTTAATATTGAGCTGCATGGGCTGTTTATGTATTTTGGAGATTAATCCTTTGTTGATTCATTTGCAAATACCTTCTCCCATTCTGAGGGTTGTCTTTTCTTCTTGTTTATAGTTTCCTTTGCTGTGCAAAAGCTTTTAAGTTTAATTAGGTCCCATTTGTTTATTTTTCTTTTTATTTCCATTACTCTAGGAGGTGGGTAAAAAAGACCTTGCTGTGATTTATGTCAAAGAGTGTTCTACCTATGTTTTCCTCTAAGAGTTTTACAGTGTCCGGTCTTACATTTAGGTCTCTAATCCATTTTGAATTTATTTTTGTGTATGGTTTTAGGGAGTGTTCTAATTTCATTCTGTAACATGTAGCTATCCAGTTTTCGCAGCACCACTTATTGAAGAGACTGTCTTTTCTCCATTGTATATCCTTGCCTCCTTTGTCATAGATTAGTTGACCATAGGTGCGTAGGTTTATCTCTGGGCTTTCTATCCTGTTCCATTGATCTATATTTCTGGTTTTGTGCTAGTACCATATTGTCTTGATTACTGTAGCTTTGTAGTAAAGTCTAAAGTCAAGGAGTCTGATTCCTCCAGCTCCGATATTTTCCCTCAAGACTGCTTTGGCTATTCTGGGTATTTGGTGTCTCCATACAAATTTTAAGATTTTTTGTTACAGTTCTGTTAAAAATGCCATTGGTAATTTGATAGTGATTGCATTGAATCTGTAGATTGCTTTGGGGAGTGTAGTCGTTTCCACAATATTGATTCTTGCAATCCAAGAACATGGTATAACTCTCCATCTGTCTGGGTCATCTTTGATTTCTTTCATCAGTGTCTGATAGTTTTCTGAGTACAGGTCTTTTACCTCCTTAGGTAGGTTTATTCCTAGGTATTTTATTCTTTTTGTGGCAATGGTGAATCTGATTGTTTCCTTAGTTTCTCTTTCTGATCTTTCATTGTTAGTGTATAGGAACACAAGAGATTTCTGTGCATTAATTTTGTATCCTGCAACTTTACCAAATTCATTGATTAGCTCTAGTAGTTTTCTGGTGGCATCTTTAGGATTATCTATGTATATCTATGTATCATGTCATCTGCAAACAGTGACAGCTTTACTTCTTCTTTTCCAATATGTATTCCTTTTATTTCTTTTTCTTCTCTGATTGCCATGGCTAAGACTTTCAAAATTATGTTGAATAATAGGGGTGAGAGTGGAATCCTCATCTTGTTCCTGATCTTAGATGAAATTCTTTCAGGTTTTCACCATTGAGAATGATTTTTGCTGTGGGTTTTTCATACATGGGCTTTATTATATTGAGGTAGGTTCCCTCTATGCCCACTTTCTGGAGAGTTTTTATAGATAGGTGTTGAAATTATGTCAAAACATTTTTCTGCATCTATTGAGAAAATCATATGCTTTTGGTTTTTGTTTTTTGTTTTTTGTTTTTTTTGCGGTACATGGGCCTCTCACTGTTGTGGCCTTTCCTGTTGCGGAGCACAGGCTCCGGACGCGCAGGCTCAGCGGCCATGGCTCACGGGCCCAGCTGCTCCGTGGCATGTGGGATCCTCCCAGACTGGGGCACGAAGCCAGGTCCCCTGCATCGGCAGATGGACTCTCAACCACTGCGCCACCAGGGAAGACCGATCATATGGTTTTTATTGTTCAAATTGTTAATATGGTGTATCACATTGATTGATTTGCATGTACTGAAGAATCTTTGCATCCCTGGGGTAAATCCCACTTGATCATGGTGAAGGATCCTTTTAATGTGTTGTTGGAGTCTGTTTGCTAGTATTTTCTTGAGGATTTTTGCATCTATGTTCATGAGCGATATTGGTCTGTCATTTTCTTTTTTTGTAGTATCTTTGGTTTTAGTATGATGGTGATGGTGGCCTCGTAGAATGAGTTTGGGAGTTTTCCTTCCTCTGCAATTTTTTGGAAGAGTTTGAGAAGGATGGGTGTTAGCTCTTCTCAAAGTGTTTGATAGAATTCACTTGTGAAGCCATCTGGTCCTGGACTTTTGTTTGTTGGAAGAATTTTAATCACAGTTTCAATTTCATTCACAGTTTCAATTTCATTACTTGTGACTGGTCTGTTCTTATTTTCTATTTCTTCCTGGTTCAGTCTTGGAAGGTTATACCTTTCCAAGAATTTGTTCATTTCTTCCAGGTTGTCCATTTTATTAGCATAGAGTTGCTTGTAGTAGTCTCTTAGGATGCTTTGTATTTCTGCGGTGTCTGTTGTAACTTCTCCTTTTTCATTTTTAATTATACTGATTTGAGTCCTCACCCTCTTTTTCCTGATGAGTCTGGCTAAAAGTTTATCAATTTTTTTTATCTTCTCAAAGAACCGGCTTTTAGTTTTATTGATCATTGCTATTGTTTTCTTTGTTTGTATTTCATTTATTTCTGCTCTGATCTTTATGATTCCTTTCCTTCTACTAATTTTGTGTTTTGTTTGTTCTTCTTTCTCTAGTTCCTTTAGTCTAAGGTTAAATTGTTTATTTGAGTTTTTTCTTGTTCCGTGAGGTAGGATTGTATTGCTATAAACTTCCCTCCTGCAACTGCTTTTGCTGCATTCCATAGGTTTTGGATCGTCGTGTTTCATTGTCATTTTTCTCTAGGTATTTTTTGATTTCCTCTTTGATTTCTTCAGTGATCTCTTGGTTATTTAGTAACGTAGTGTTTAGCCTCCATGTGTTTGTGTTTTTTACGTTTTTTTCCCTGTAATTGATTTCTAATCTCATAGCATTGTGGTTGGAAAAAATGCTTGATATGATTCCAATTTTCTTAAAATTACTGAGGCTTGATTTGTGACCCAAGATATGATGTATCCTGGAGAATGGTCCATGTGCACTTGAGAAGAAAGTGTAATCTGCTGTTTTTGGATGGAATGTCCTATAAATACCAATTAAATCTATCTGGTCTATTGTGTCTTTTAAAGCTTGTGCTTCCTTAGTCATTTTCTGTCTGGATGATGTGTCCATTGGTGTAAGTGAGGTGTTAAAGTCCCTCACTGGTACTGTGTTACTGTTGATTTCCTCTTTTATAGCTGTTAGCAGTTGCTTTATGTATTGAGGTGCTCCTATGTTGGGTGCATATATATTTATAATTCTTATATCTTCTTCTTGGATTCATCCCTTCATCATTATGTAGTTTCCTTCCTTGTCTCTTGTAATATTCTTTATTTTAAAGTCTGTTTTATCTGATATGAGTATTGCTACTCCAGCTTTCTTTTGATTTCCATTTGCATGGAATATCTTTTTCCATCCCCTCACTTTCAGTCTGTATGTGTCCCTAGGTCTGAAGTGGGTCTCTTGTAGACAGCATATACATGGGTGTTGTTTTTGTATCCATTCAGTGAGCCTGTGTCTTTTGGTTGGAGCATTTAATCCATTCACATTTAAGGCAATTATTGATATATATATGTTCCTATTACCATTTTCTTAATTGTTTTGAGTTTGTTTTTGTAGGTTATTTTCTTCTCTTGTGTTTACCACTCAGAGAAGTTCCTTTAACATTTGTTGTAGAGCTGGTTTAGTGGTGCTGAATTCTCTTAGCTTTTGCTTGTCTGTAAAGCTTTTGATTTATCCAACGAGTCTGAATGAGATCCTTGCCAGGTAGAGTAATATTGGTTGTAGGTTCTTCCCTTTCATCACTTTATATATATCATGCCACTCCCTTCTGGCTTGTAGAGTTTCTGCTGAGAAATCAGAGGTTAACCTTATGGGAGTTCCCTTCTATGTTATTTGTCATTTTTCCCTTGCTGCTTTTAATAATTTTTCTTTGTCTTTAATTTTTGTCAATTTGATTACTATGTGTCTCAGTGTGTTTCTCCTTGGGTTTATCCTGTCTGGGACTCTGTTTCCTGGACTTGGGTGGTTATTTCCTTTACCATGTTAGGTAAATTTTTGATTATAATCTCTTTAGATATTTTCTTGGGTCCTTTCTCTCTCTCTTTTCCTTCTGGGATCCCTATAATGCAAATGTTGCTGCGTTTAATGTTGTCCCGTTTAATGTTGTCCCAGAGGTCTCTTAGGCTGTCTTCATTTCTTTTCATTCTTTTTTCTTTATTCAGTTCCATGGCAGTCAATTCCACTGTTCTGCCTTCCAGGTCACTTACCTGTTCTTCTGCCTCTGTTATTCTGCTATTGATTCCTTCTCGTGTATTTTTCATTTCAGTTATTGTATTGTTCATCTCTGTTTGTTCTTTAATTCTTCTAGATCTTTGTTGACCATTTCTTGCATCTTCTCGATCTTTGCCTCTATTCTTTTTCCGAGGTCCTGGATCATCTTCACTATCATTATTCTGAATTCTTTTTCTGGAAGGTTGCCTATCTCCACTTCATTTAGTTGTTTTCCTGGGGTTTTATCTTGTTCCTTCATCTGGTATATAGCCCTCTGCCTTTTCATCTTGTCTGTCTTTCTTTGAATGGGATTTTTGTTCCACAGGCTGCAGGATTGTAGTTCTTGCTTCTGCTGTCTTCCCTCTGGTGGATGAGGCTATCTAAGAGGCTTGTGCAAGCTTCCTGATGGGAGGGACTGGTGGTGGGTAGAGCTGACTGTTGCTTTGGTGGGCAGAGCTCAGTAAAACTTTAATCTGCTTGTCTGCCAATGGTTGGGGCTGAGTTCCCTCACTGTTGGTTGTTTTGGCCTGAGGCAACCCAACACTGGAGTCTACCTGGGCTCTTTGGTGGGGCTAATGGCGGACCCCGGGAGGGCTCATGCCAAGGAGTACTTCCCAGAACTTCTGCTGCTAGTGTCCTTGTCCCTGCGGTGAGCCACAACCACCCCCCACCTCTGCAGGAGACCCTCCATCACTAGCAGGTAGGTCTGGTTCAGTCTCCTATGGGGTCACTGCTCCTTCCCATGGGTCCCGATGCACACACTACTTTGTGTGTGCCCTCCAAGAGTGGAGTCTCTTTTTCTCCCAGTCCCGTCGAAGTCCTGCAATCAAATCCCACTAGGCCTCAAAGTCTGATTCTCTGGGCATACCCCTCCCATTGCTGGGCCCCCAGGTTGGGAAGCCTGACGTGGGGCTCAGAACTTTCACGCTAGTGGGTGGATTTCTGTGGTATAATTGTTCTCCAGTTTGTGAGTCACCCACCCAGCGGTTAGGGATTTGATTTTATTGTGATTGTGCCCCTCCTAACATCTCACTGTGGCTTCTCTTTTGTCTTTGGTTGTGGGGTATCTTTTTTGGTGAGTTCCAGTGTCTTCCTATAGATTATTGTTAGCAGTTAGTCATGATTTCAGTGCTCTTATAAGAGGGAGTGCACGTCCCCATATCCTGCCATCTTGAACCATTCTCCTGTTCCTTTTTGATATACACCAACCGTGATTTTCCAATCTTGACTATAACTTTATTCCAAAAAATTACCTTTAGAGCCAGACAATATTTATCATTAGTTAGCCATTTCACCTTAAAATGTACTTATCTGTTTACTTTTCAGTTAGAAACAATACATGGATCTCAACCAGCCACAGGCAGCCACAGGAAGATGGGTGGATGGGGTAGGAGGTCGGGGGGTGGCAGCTAAAGAATGGGTGAATGGAAGTCTGGGAGAGGATGAGACAGGGTCAGACCCCAAGGGAAAGTCTTGTCTAAGCACAGGAAGAGAAAGGTAAATGGAGACATGTTGGCTCGGCTAGCTTGTGTAGTCAGACCCTCTGCGTGAGGAAGAGTCATGGACGTGCTCTGTGGGAAGGTTCAATAGTGAACATTGTTATCTGTGTCCTGTGGAGAACTGTGAAAGCAATGATTTATAATCTGACAAAAATAATTTAAACATATATAAGAAGCTCCCATCTGAACCACATATTCAGTCAAGAGGATTTGCAAATGAATGCTGTTGACAATTTTACCACCCTCCTCCATTCAGAGGAGGCTGATGGAAATCTTGTGGTTCTGGAGTTTTAAGGGAGATAATTCAGAAAGCATTCCTCTTCTGAGGAGACAATGAGCAGAAGGAAAAAAATCGATTCTATTATGGTCTGATGCTTCCTGTTTCCCAAGGTCTGGAGGGAAGGCATTTTTTCTGGGGAGTTCATGGGTGGAGATTCCAGCTGCTATCTTGGCCATGACCCTGAGGGAAACATGGTCACTCATTCATTTACTTTTTCAATAGTTAATTCATTCCCTCATTCATAACCCTTAAGATTTCTAGATTCTCATAGTCTGATCCCTATACTCATGCAGAGAAACAGTTCAAACAGGAGGGAAGGAAGGAAGGGAGGGAGGGAGGGAGGGAGGGAGAGAGGGAGAGAGGGAGAGAGGGAGGGAGGATAGAAAGAGGGAAGGAAGAGGAAAGAGGATTCCCAATTTATAATTAAATACAATTTTAATTTGGAAGAATTTTTATTTTTCAAACATGTTTCTTGAAAGATACCACCAACATCACAAGTCTCAATAATCATCTTGTACTCCATTTCCTCTGTTTTCTACCACAGTTTTCTGAAATCCTGCACTGCTCTTGGATACCTCCTTCTCAAACAGAACACATCAAATGAAACAAATCTAAAACTCTCCCTTCTCTATCTTCACATCTCAGCCTCTCCCCATCTCTTTCTCTATCCTCTCTCACTAACTTCCCACACTCACCTCCCACCTTTTGATTTTTGTTTCTTTGTTCTGCCCAGTTTCCAAATCCAAAGAAGAAAAGCCTAGAAATCTGTTGATGGGAGGGGGCAGACAGAGGGAGAGGATAGTGGCCTCCCCCGGGAGTTAGGTCAGAGGCGGGATGCTTATAAGAGAATGTCTGACACTGTCCCATGTTCACTACATACCCTGGACAAAAGTTTTGAGATCCTATTTTGTGCCAGGCATCACGCCAGGCTCTGTGGACACAAAGGTAGCCAAAGTGCTGTCTCTGCCCTCCAGAAACTGAGCAATCTGCTGCAGCAGTCAGAAAAGCAAACAGCAAATTACAATGCTCTGAGATAAAGTCTCTTCCAGATTTGAGCACAGAACTTCGGGGTCTCTGGAGGTGGGGGGTGGGGGATGAGTTCCCAGGAAGCATGGGGAGAACTTCTGAGTTGAGCTAACCTCTGAACCACGGTTATGAGGAGTTAGCCTGGTAGGGGTGGGGACGCAGAGGGGAGAGGAATAGAAGGACAGTTCTGCACACAGACATGTGAGGGACCCTGAAAGATAGAGAGGTTTCCACTGAGGCCCTCGCATGGCCTTGCTCCCACAACTCTCTCTTCTTTTCCATTGTCTCTAGCATATGCCTTTAGGCCCTACTCTCTCCACTTCTCCTAATAAAATTCAAATTGTTCAAACAATGGCTGCTAATCCCCAAGAATAACTCCTCCCTCTTCCTGCTAAAGCCTATAAACACTCCACCCTGCTTCTCCAGTTAGAATCTCTGCCCAGCCTTCTCATGCCCTGCTACTCTAGAAAAAAACAGCGGTTCACAGTAATGGTGCCCTTGCTAGTGGCTGATTTTCTTCCATAGAGAACAGCACAGAGGCAGACCCAGATATCCCATTTGGGTAACTGTGAGTATTTCTGTGTGGATGAGCCAAAACGTTGGGGATGCAGACAAGTGTAGTGGGTGACAGGGTCTTTGAGGTGACCAAGAGACAGCCAGATTATGGCCAGCCTTGAAAACCATCTTCAGGATCTGAGGCTTGATACAGAGGACCATGGATTCGTCTAAGGGATCCATTGAGGATCCGTTAAAACAAGAAGCAAGTGGCAGGGAACTGAGATGTGGAACATTTATGGTTCTGAGAATGGGTTGCAGAGGAATGGAAACAGAAGCAGGGAGCACAGGTAGGAGGTAACTGAAGCTCTCCAGGTGAGAGAAGAAGGCATCTTGCCACTGCCTTTCCCCACCTGGTTGGTGAGGATGCCATCGGGGACTCTGGCCAAAACCTGCTTACGGTAGTTAGCAAGAGTGTCATCCTCGCTCCTTTAACTGTATAATCTTTATCTACCTGATTACACAGGAGAGGCCCTTTAATCATCAGCACAATGTATGGCACATGGTAAGTATTCAATGGCAGTTCATTGCCTGGAATTGAAATATTTTGAAAGCTACCAAGGCCTCAGGTTTATTTAGGTGAACGGCACTATGAAAATATATCATCCCCAGAACCTGAAGAGACTTGTATCTTTTCACTTCCTCTTGCTGTGATAAAGGAACATTACAATAGCAACAAAACTTTTCAAATCAACACAATGTTTTTGTGACAGTGTGCAATCCCAGCTTATGAATTTTTTTTTTTTTAGTTTATTAAGAGATGTTAAAAAAAAAAGTTACCCACATTTTCCAATTCTGCCACCATCTGGGCAAACAATGTAAATATTTACAAGCAAAATCTTAAGGTGAAGATGTAGGTTCCGCAGTATTTTGAAACCTCATAGTGTTGCTTTTCACAATGGCCTGTGGTTTCCTTCCATTGTGCTTCCTTACAAAGCCTTTGAACAAGCATGTGACACACTCAGGGAGCTTTAGCAGATGCTAAAACATTTTACTAGCTGATTTATTAAGCTATTGAGGGTCATTCTTTGAAAAATGGAGAGAGAAATCCAGACACAACAGAAGTTAGAAAAATCAGAAATCAACCTTTGGAACAATGGTAGCTAGTCACTTTTTTTCTCTTTGTTAACATACCAAGGTAATTCAAAACAGATCGATGTCTGTGTGAATGCTTATAGCCTTTTGTCTTTTCTTTCCAGTGAGAGAAGGTTCAGGAAAAGTAGAAGAAGGAAAGAAAGAAAGAGAGAGAGGAGGGAGGAAGGAAGAGAAGAGAGTACAGTGGTACAGTGCCGTTGGCATATTTACAGGAAATACAAATTTAACTGGAACCTGCTTGTGATTTGTCCTTTTTTAGATCTGCTATTAAGAAGCATCTTTATTTCTACATGCAGCTAAAATTACATAGAAAAACTGAGTCACATGATAACACCCTTATCTAAACATCTTGATAGAAGGAAGATTGCCAAGAAAGGATGGCTTATGGTTTAGGTGGAGTGGGACAGGTCACTATGTGGCTGGATTTGAGGGGCACAGGGAAGGCATCTCAAAATTTCCTCATCAGATGGCTGGAAGTTAGCATCTATTCTTTCAGGTAATGCATTTACCTTCTCTGGGTCCCATTTTGAGATACAATTGGTCCTGGAAAAGTGAATGGAAGCAAGTCACTCCCCATTTAGTGTGAATGTGTTTTTACTATGTCCTCCTTAGGACAGGCAAACTAAAGCATGATGAGAAAACTGGGACCAGGGAACCAGAGGAGAGCTTGCAGGGTGATCAGATGGCCACTGCTTTCCACCTCTTCCCTGCAATTCTTCAGCGAAAGAAGAGGAGATCAACTACATTTACTTTACAATTTCCCCAGGTTCTGCTGTTGCCGAAGAACATCGCAATCTGACTGTTAATTCACAGAGTGATTTTCCTTTACAATATATAAACCATAACATGTTAATAATTGGAAGGAACTCTACTAACTGACCTTTTAGAATCCCACCAGATTATAAACCATCAAATATCTGATTGAAAACAGTCCGCAATCTGGCTTTTCTTAAAATACTAAGTTTTATTTTGAACGTCCTTTTTATTACAAGAGCCACCTTCCATTAATATTCGCAAAGCAAAAAGGCGCTATCAGAGGAAACAGGAAGAAGCAGAAATTTTGTCAGCCAGATTGGCCTACCCTTGACTTTGTTGTGCAAAGTATGGGCCCTAAGAGGCCTGTTCATTTTGTGGGGGCCAAATCAATTGCCTATAAGCCTCTGCCATTTAAAAAGTCATGATGGGCAGTTCACGCTGCTCATTAACACTCAAGCAATTGTTGATATTTGTTCTGGATTTCAACATCTAATTAAAGCTGAGTGGCTAGATTTGCATACAATAAGCAATAGAAGTGACTTGCATCCTCAGTGTCTGCAGGCATAATCAGCTTCACCATACAGTATCATTAAAACTTGCATGCTAATTATAGCTAATCGGTCCCTCTGAATAGAAGTCTTTTCATTCAGGATATAGACTTTCTTTCACAAGCCCAAATCCTGCTATTCATCTAAAAAGACCCAAGATGCCTAAGTCACCTTAAAAGAAAAATTGTTCAGGAAAGATTCTGTGTGTGTGTGTGTGTGTGTGTGTGTGTGTGTGTTTCCCCAAGATACAAAAAAATCTGGGTTTCTTTATTGAAAGGATTCAGATCCTCAGTCAAAGCAAAGCCATTTGTTTTAACCCGCTTATTAATTGTACTTGTTGGTAAAATGTGAAATTACCCAATTAGAAATGAATAAAATAAGCATTCATAATTTGGGGGGATTAAACAAATATCATTAATAGATTAAATCCTGGAGTAGCCCTTTTGAAATTGTTCTCTAATTAATCCTAAAGGACCACATGAAAAGCGAAATATTGGACAGCTTTGATATGGAAAACCAAACTGGCCTTCTCCAAAATCAATGCTAAATACTATAAATCTAATGATCAATTGTCAACAGTCAAAAAAAAAAAAAAAAAAGGCTAAAATAAATGCTGTATATAAATGGATTACCAGAGCAGCACCTCATTTATTTTGTATTTAGACGTCCCCTGGTTTGCTGCTGCATTAAACTGAGCCTGGAAATTTCTAACCACGGCAGCTCATACAGCAAGGCCAAGAGTTTGAGGTGTGGTCATTATTTTACCACCACCTTGGAAATAATACTAAAAAAGATTGAATAACCCCATGACCCATAGTTTATTACCCACTGGGAAAGCTCAGCTATCAAAGAGATTTTAAATTAACACACATTTCTGGATGTGACTTGTTTTGTAAAAAGAAAATTAATATCAGAGAGAAACCTGAAGCCAAGTAAACAATATACTATTTAACAGCAGAAATCATTTAGACAAAAAAGTGTTTCAAGAGAGATTCCAATCCATTTTGCTCCATCCCGGTGCTTTCTCTTCTCTGCCTGCAACCTAAGAAGGAAAGTTGTAGATGATGCTTCTTTCAGACGCACCTTGCTCAGCCAGTGAGATGTAGATGGTGATGGCTCCCAGATTACATTTCATGTCTGGGGTAAGAGAGGAAACGAATGGAAGAGAAAAAAAAGAAAGCGGGGAGATAAAAAGCTCCTGGAGTAAAGAGGGGAATTTTGGGGGTGTGGCTAATAATTAGAGGCTTTGCTCAGTTTCAGTGCCTGGGTGGATCCTGATCTCTTATCTTCTGCTTTCATTGTCCTTGGCATTTCCTTCTAAAAGAGTTTTAAGTCACTGACATATGAATTTATGACTTTAAAAACAACTAATGCATAACTCCGTGCCAGTACACAGATGATTTGATTTTCTGACTTTTTAAAAACCACCACGACAACAAATACAATGAAGTATCAAGTAAGGATCTCTCATATGTTGGCCCTTGGTCACAGTGATTCATCCGTCCCACAAGTAGATATAAAACTGCTCAAGAAGTGGCACTTAAGAGTTCATCTATTTCTCCCTTCCTTCTACCTGTCACTGCCCCTCCAACCCCCTCATCCCCAAAGACTTTGTCTTACTGGACATTTTCTCCTCATTTATAGAAGGTTTACCTCAGATGTTTTTCTCTCCTTAACTTTGAATCCCACTAGTCTTCCTCTCTCCCACATTCCATTGTGCCTGAAACTTTTTATTAATAAAAAAATATGCAAGACTTAAAAAAAATAAGGCAAAAGATGGGCAGCACAAGGCCACACAGGGGCAAAGACTCACTGAAGAATCATCTAGGAGAATGTGCTTTGCTCAACTCACTGATTACTACTGTGAAAAGATAGCAAACATAGTGAGGTTACATACTAATTTGTAGATTTTTATTCAGGTGAGACACAATGTGCATCTGGGAAAAATGACAATTCTAAAAATTATGCTTTATTGCTCTGTAGGAAATTAGCTACTTTTATATCTAACCTAGCAATCTTATCTTAATATTCCTTTATTAAGTTGTCTATAAATATCTAGCTCCACGAATGCTCTTTGAATTGGTTCTATCATCTTGCTGGTTCTCTCATTAACTAATGAGGCGAACAAAATCTTTGACACTTTAATATTTATGTGAAAATCATAGTTTTAACGTTTTGAATGTTATACTTTGGCAGAATCAATTTTATTTAGATACTTTTATTACTTATATTGTTTAATTAACTGGCTTTACTTTTCAGTTATACAGTTGACCCTCCATCCCAAGGGTTCTGCAGCTGCAGATTCAACCAATCGTGGATCAAAAATATTCAAAAAAAAATTACGTAAAGCTCCAATGAACAAAACTTAAATGTGACATGTGCAGGCAAATATCTGTATAATATTTACCTTGTATTTACAACTACTTACATGGCATTTACATTGTATTAGGTATTATAAGTAATCTAGATACGATTTAAAGTAGATGGAAGGATGTGTGTAGGTTATATGGCATTTTATGTAAGGGATGTGAGTATCCGTGGATTTTATCTGTGGGGGGGGTACCGAAACCAGTCCCCCTTGGATAGCAAGGGACAACGTACTGTGAAATTTTCAGAACCAAAGTCATTTATTTCTAGATCTGCAGTACCCAGCATGTGTTCCTGGCACTTCATAGGTAGGTTCTCAATAAATGCTGTTTGTGCATTGTTGAATTCAATATCATGACCACACTCAAACCACTGGAGCATAGTCACCTACATTTGGTCCCAGAGGCTTATATTTGTCTCTCCTTAGTTTGGCATCTGTGTTACTAAATAGACTTTATTTTAACTCATGTTATATGACATAAAATGACATAAAACTCATGTTATATGACATAACCTGTCTCACCTGGTATTTCACATATATGTACATCCTAAGAAATATTCAGATGTGCAGTGCAGGCAGGTTTTCTTTTAACCCGTATATTTAATAAAATACATATAAAAATATATACACACATATATATGTACTTTTTATTAAGTGTAAATTTAGATATATAATTATATATATATAAAGTATCTACATTCTAGTCGAGAGTAGGAAAATTAACTAAAAGAAAGAAAAGAGGCCACACTGTCATCTACAGTATGGTTTCCACAAATTCTCCCTACATAAAAGCTGTTAATTCAATAATAAAACTTGAATTTGCTTTTTAGTGTAAAAAGCTGCTGAAGGCTTGTTCCCCACCTCCCTGGGCCAGAGGCCAATAAATTATAGTACTGAATATGAGATTGAAAAAAAAGTAAAGACAAGAAAAGCAAACACTGACAGCGGTAACCAAAATAGGTTTCAAATATTGTTAGGGAATTTCTGTCATTTCAAAATAAATCCAAGTCTACAGTATCCATGTCGCGTCTCTAAAAATTCCATGGTTAATGAGGCTTCGAAACCCTTGTTTGATCAGTTTCTCATATCCTCTTACCATACATAATTCTTAGAAAGGATTTTTGCTGGCCAGAACAAGTATTTTATTATTCAATTGGTTTAAATTACTATAAACAGCCAGAAGTTTTAAATAATGGATCAAATTCATTTTTTCCCAGTTTGCTACTACACAATTAGGACCTTTGATCTTTTTTACTATTCTCCAATCACTAGACTACAGATGTAAAACAATACACATTTTATTTTAGATATTAATTATATACTTCATACTTGCTCAATAACTTTATCTTCCATGCATTCCACTCCAAATTCCAATGTCTCAGACTATTTACTTCAATAGTATAGCTCAAGTACTCCAGAAGAACTTTTCTAAAAGTATGGATAAAACCCCCAGACATTCTAAAGTTCATGGTTAAAAAAAAAAACAAAAACAAAAGCAAAAACGTTGCATCCAAGCAGCATTACTTTATAAATTTTCAAATTCAAGAAAGAAGGTTATTAAGGGCTGTGAAAAATTCAATATAATAATGCAAATAAAATATTAATAAAGAAGAAAAAAACAACTAGTACTACTTTGAGGACTAAAAAGCTCTTTGATTCACTTTCTACTAAAACTGACCAACCCATCATTTCCAATAAAGTAACGGATGCCTAGCAAATGATCAGCGAGTCAACAATGTTGCTTACATGACATTAAGAAGCCAACAAAGAATTAAGCAAAAAACAAGTGGTTTCTGCCTAAGCACAAAACACGCAGGCACAAGTCAGTGTCTCAGGCTCCCACTTAACTTTTAGTGACTGTCGACTCACAATTCCAGTTACCATGTTTCCCACTCCATAGCGTATAGAAATGCCAAATCATAAAGGCAAGCGAGAAAGCAAACCAATACACTTTCTTGTCCTTGTACTATGCAATTCTGAAATCAAACATACTTGCCTATTTTAATATTGGAGCCAGGCAAAAACAACAACTTCTTACTCCAGGAAATACATATTCTTGTAAAACATAACCATGAGCCAACTGACATAGCCTGCTTATTAATACCAACGGCTTGATCATCAAGGCTTGCTTTAGATCTGTCCCCTCACTGTGCCCACCAGTCCAAAGCTATTATGCATTAACCTCTGCAAAACCACAGCCACTTCCCTGCCTTGTAAGACCCATCTTAAAATCACCCAGTTCATACCTTACACTGTACATAAACTCCCTGAATTTCCTCATTTGAAGCACTACCAAGACTATCAAGGTTACGGTCTCTCATCCTACAATAGGTTTAATAAACCCAGCTGTGCTTGATCAATAGATATTTCTGGTGGATTTTTGGAAGATTGACAGTCCAAACAGGTACACTGATAAGGAGAAGTAGCAACCACTGTGACAGGAAACATCTAAAACTTTACAAACCAAGCACAGGAACTTAAAAATACATAAGAGTCCATGTCAACAATAGTCCTCTTTATTTCAGTAAACTCTCATAATGTACCTATATTAGAAGACAGAATAAAAGTGAAGTTCATAGTGATAAATGATTGAGTCATTAATATAATCTTAAATCATCTTCAATATAATCTGTATAAGAAGACAGGGAAATGTATAATATATTTTACAGAGAGTTCTACCAAAATTAAATAATATTTTAAAAGTTTTGTCAAGTACCCAAATATCAAATAATATTCTAAAAGTTTTGACATGTCCACGTTTTGGCTCGACTGTCCAGGTAATGTATTCTCAGGAGCTCCAGTCAGCTGAGGTACCACCATACTGTGTTCAATCAACTACCAGCTTCTGAATTGCAAAAGAATGCTGTACCTTGGCCCTAAATTCAAGGTGCTATTCAAAGAATTCATGTTTTACAGTTGGCGAGTTAAGTCCACAGTCTTTGTAACCAGACAACAGAATTCTATCTTTAGCTTCACAATTTTCTAGACATGCAACCCTCAGCAAGTTAGTTAACTGTTCTGACCCTCAATTTCTTTGTTGAAAAAGAAAAAAAGAGAGAGAGGTCTGGATCAAGATGGCAAAATAGGAAGATCCTGAGCACACCTCCTCCCACAGATACACCAAAACTAAAACTACGAACAAAACAACTATCTCGGAGAATAACTTGAAGACCAGCAGAACATATTTTCTACAACTAAGGATACAGAGAAAAGGCCATAATGAGATAGATGGGAGGGACAGACACACAGTCTAGTCAGATCCCACACCCTGGTACAGCAACCCACAAAAGTGGGAGAGATGACCACCATGGAGTTCTCCGCTGAGGAGTAAGGGGTCCAAGCCCCACCTTGGGCTCCCCAGCCTGGGAAACCTGCACTGGGAAGACAGGTTCCCTTAATGTCTGGCTTTGAAAACCAGCAGGGCTTACATCCAGGAGGGATGGCAGGCTGTGGGAAACTGAGGCTCTGTTCTTGAAGAGCTTGTGCAGAAACTCACTCCCTCCAAGTCCCTGTGCAGAGGCAGCAGCTTGAAAAATAAGAAGGAGATCCACTGACTAATTTTAGGGCATGTGCAGGAGGGACAGATGTTTGGTGGAACTTTCTGCATGGATGGAAATGATAGCAAACACCTTTTTTTTTTTTTCACTCTCCTTCCACCTAGCTCGCCTGGCACTGGTGGGTACCATTTCTATATCAACATAGCTAACACTGTGTTCCCCTGAGGACTCACCTCACACAACCCACCTTCCCCAGCTGGCCCCTCCAAAGTGGCTCCTGCCCCACCCCACTCAGTGGATGGCCCTGGCTGGTATCGGCACTCTTCTGTAGCAGCTCCCATTCCAGGGGGCCAGCTCCTCATATCAGCACACCCATAGCAGTCATGGCCATATCTCTCAATCACCTTGGCTGGGGACCATCCCCACCCATCATGGCATCTGCAGCAGTTACAGACAAGCCACACAGGTAGATGGCTCATGAGCCATCCCTGCCCACCAGTGTGTTTGCAGCAATCATGGCCCAACCACAACAGAAGGGTGCTTGCAGCCCAAACAGGGGACACCTGTGGAGCACCTGGCTCTGGTGACCAGTGGGGCATCATGCCACTGAGCCCCAAAGGACACCTTCTACATAAGGCTACTTTTCCAAGACCAGGTGATGTAGCTGATATACTTAACACATAGAAACAAACACAGAGAATTAGGCAAAAAGAGTAGACAGAGAGATACCTGCTAAACAAGAAAAAGATAAAATAATTTAAGAATTAAATGAAATGGAGATAAGCAATTTACCAGAAAAGTGTTCAAAATAATAGTCATAAAGATGTTCACCAAACTCAGGAGAAGAAGGGATAAACTCAGTGAGAACTTCAACAAAGAGATAGAAAAATATAAAAGAACAAATCAGAACTGAAGAATGCAATAACTGAAATGGGAAATATACTAGAGAAAATCAACGGTAGATGAGAGGATGCAGGATGCAGAATAATGGATCAGCAACCCAGAAGACAGGGTAGTGGAAATCACCCAACCAGATTTAGAAAATGAGGATTAAAAAAAAGAATTAAAAAAATGAGGATAGTTTAAAGGATCTCTGAGACAACATCAAGTGAACTAACATTCATATTATAGGGTTTCCAGAAGGAGGGGGTGGAGAGAGAAAGGGACAGAAAAGTGGAGTGGAGAGAGAAAGGGACAGAAAAACTATTTGAGGAAATAATACCTGAAAACTTCCCTAACCTGGTGAAAGAAACAGACATCCAAGTCCAGGAACACAAAGAGTCCCAAACAAGGTGAATCCAAGAGACCCACACCAAGACATACTGTGATTAAAATGTCAAAAGTTAAAGAGAGAATCTTAGAAGCAGCAAGAAAAAAAAAACAACTAGTTACATACATGAGAACCCCTAATCTGCTGATTTTTTAGCAGATATTTTATGTGCTAGGAGGGACTACATCAAACTAAAAAGATTCTGCACAGTCAAGGAAACAATCAACAAAACAAAAGACAATCTACTGAATGTAAATGATATATCTGATGAGAAGTTAATATCCAAAATATATAAAGAGCTCATACAACTCAACATTAAAAAAAAGCAATCTGATTAAAAAAATGGACAAAGGACCTAAATAGACATTTTTCCAAAGAAGATGTACAGATGGCCAACGGTCACATGAAAAGAAGTTCAATATCACTAATCATCAGGAAAATGTGAATCAAAACCAAAGGAGATACCATCTCATGTCTGTCATCAAAATGTTATCATCAAAATGACAACAAATAACAAGTGTTGATGAGGACGTGGAGAAAAGGGAACCCTTGTGTGTCATTGGTGGGAATGTATATTGATGCAGCCCCAATGCAAAACAGTAAGGAGAGTTCTAAAAAATTTTAAAATAGAACTAACATAAGATCCATCAATGCCACTTCTGGGTATTTATACAAAGAAAACAGAAACACTAATTTGAAAAGATATATCCACTCCTGTGTTCATTGTAGCACTGTTTACAACATCTAACATATGTAAGCAACCTAAGTGTCCACTGATGGATAAATGGGCAAAGAAAATGTGGTATATGTATATATACACACACACATATATACGTGTGTGTACATATATATATACACACACATACATACATACACACACAGTGGAATACTACTGTCATACAAAATGATATCTTGCCACTTTTGACAACATGGGTGGACCTAGAGGGTATTATGCTAAGTGAAACAAGGCAGAAAGAGAAATTCAAATATTGTATGATTTCACTTATATGTGGAATCTAAAAAACAAAATGAACAAATATAACAAAACTGCAACAGACTCATAGATACAGAGAACAAATTGGTAGTCACCAGAGGGGTGGGCAGTGGAGTGTTGGGCAAAATAGGTGAAGGGGATTAAGAGCTACAAACTTTCAGTTGTAAAATAATTAAGTCACAGGGATACAATGAATATAGTCGATAATATTGTAATAAATTTGTATGGTGACAGATGTTTACTAACTAGACTTACAGTGGTGATCAATTCATAATATATACAAATATAGATTAAGAATGTTATACACCAGAAACTAATATTATATTGTATGTCAACTATAAATAAAAAAAAAATACCAACCTCACAGAGCTATTGTGATGATTACAATGTAGAGTACTTAGCACCTTGTTTGTTGATGATGAAGAAACTTATTTTGTTTAATAAATTTATTTTTATTTATTTATTTGTTTTTGGCTGCATTGGGTCTTCGTTGCTGTGTGCGGGCTTTCTCTAGTTGCAGCGAGCAGGGGCTACTCTTCGTTGCGGTGCACAGGCTTCTCATTGCGGTGGCTTCTCTTGTTGCAGAGCATGGGCTCCAGGCATGGGGCTTCAGTAATTGTGGCTCGCGGGCTCTAGAGCGCAGGCTCAGTAGTTGCGGCACACGGGCTTAGTTGCTCCGTGGCATGTGGGATCTTCCTGGACCAAGGTTTGAACCCATGTCCCCTTCATTGACAGGAGGATTCTTAACCACTGAGCCACCAGGGAAGTCCCAAGAAACTTATTAATACATGTATTAGCAGGTACCATCGTAAGTATCTGACATGTATGAACTAATTTAACTACTGTGATTCTACTTGCGGTGAAAATCTATTAATTTCCCTGGTCTACAGATGAGAAGAATGAGGCTCAGGATATGAAATCACTTGCTGCAGTGACACAGTCAGCAAATGGAGAGCTGAGACTCAAATCTAGGCAGTTTGCTCCACAGTCCCACTTGTCCCAATCGTGCTGCTAAGCAATGAATGATGTCAAAACTGTAGAGAATGAAAGTTTCAAGAAATCACATTGCATTTGAATATCCACCAAGTTATTAATGATTCTACCTGACGCATCTTGATTTTTCTTTATGCTGAAAAGTCCTGGAGATAGTTAATGGAATCTGTACTGTTTACCACTTTTTTGAACTGAAGGAAAAATGTAATCAATTACCTCTTAACCTGGCAAAATCCCATTGTTTTGCCTCACAAGGCACAGAGAGATAAACCATATAACCAGGTTAAAACTGTACATTGATGTCTGCGTTAATTATCTTGTTTCCTTGCAGGTGGAAGAAACATTTTTAAAAAAAAGCATTCCCCCATGTTGGAACTAACGGAATGGGAGTATGATTGAAAAAAGAATACTGTTAGAGTCCTGTAAGTCACACCAAGGAAAATTTATCTGTGGATGGTACAGGATGGAGGATACAGTGATCAATAAAATTTGAAGATAAGATTACCTTTGCGAATAAAATCACATAAAACTAACCTAAAATAAATGAAATTAGCCCTTGATAAAACAAAACAATCTAAACTAAGCTATAGCCTTTGCCTGGGCAGCTAAGGAATTTGAGGTAATAATCAAATTCTAATTATGGTGAATAGAGTGTGGCTATAGCCTCAGCAATTTTTTTTTTTTTTTTCTCTGTGGGAATAAAGATTGCAACCTTCAGCATGAAAAAGGAATCTAGAGTGTAAGACTGCATCAGTTTTGTACAGAATTCTACAGTGCTGTCCCAGGGGAAGGCATGGCCTCACCCATGGTCACAAGTGTCCAGCCCAGGGGACGTCTGCGGTTATAGTTCAGGCGGTAACCTCCATGCTCACAACTCATGTGAGTGTTCGCTGGCTTACAAACAGTTGGAAGCGCTTTCTTGCATTGTAGTTAACCTTATCATAATTTAGCTTTGCACACAGATTAGACATTGTGAAATAATATTATCTCACAAACCTAAAGTTGCTGGAGCTGCTGTATAGCCAAGTTTCTTATTATAAATCAACAAATCAATCTTCTGGCCTACAGACCAGGGGTCAAGAAACTTTCACTACGAAAGATCAGATAGTAAATATCTTAGGCTTGGGGATCTTGCAGTCTCAGTTCCAACTACTCGATTTTGCTATCGTGGTACAAAAGCAGCCAAAAGCAATACATGAACAAATGGCTATGGCTGTTTTCCAAGAAAACTTTATTTATACAAACAGGCAATGGGCCAGACTTGACCCACAGGCTAGTATTTGGCCAAGCTCTGCTACAGACCATCAGGATCTCGTGACAGTGCAGTTGGCAGAATACTGGCCTCCCAAAGACATTCATGTCCAGCCCCCAGAACCTGTGAATATGTCACCTTACATGGCAAAAAGGGCTTTGCTGATGTGATTAAGTCAATGATTTGGAGACAGGAAGATTATCCTAGATTATTTGGGTGGGCCTAATGCAATCACAAAGGTCCTAATGGAAAAGACGGAGGCAGGAAAGTTAGATTGAGAGAAGGAAACATGAGGATAGAAGCAGAAGTTAGAGTGATGAGGCCTTTAGAAGCTGGAAAAGGCAACAGACAGATTCCCCTCTAGAGCCCCCAGAAGGAACTCTAAGTCCTGCCAACACTTTGATTATAGCCTAGTTATAGACCCATTTTAAACTTCAGAACTCCAGATCTGTAAGGTAATGAATTCATGTGGTTGTAAGCCACAAAGTTTGTAGTAATTAGTCACAGCAGCAGGAGGAAACTAATACATTGGGTTAGCATGGGTCTGACTAGGCCTCTGCAAACTCGGAATGTGTGAGAGGTTGTCTACGTCTGCTTGGTTAAGCTGTAACTATGTTTCTAGAATCTTTGCCCTGTGTTGTTTACAAGTTAGGTTTGAAACGCAGAGGTGAAGTAGTAGCCGTGACAATCTGAAGGTTGTAATGGTGAGATGCAGTTACAAACGAGCACAGAGGGGCCCCTAAGTTCCAGGTTGCTGTCACTCTCCATCAGTTCCTGAGCCAGTTGACCCATCATGGCCCCAGGACAACCACAGATGCTTCATGGTGGTCCTACAGGGGTGACAGTCACATAGAAGCCCAGCTTCCCATGGGATTCCTACAGACCTCTTCACCATCCTATTTTGGTGACTGGACATGCTTGGCTTATCAGAGTAATTGGTTTGTGACTCCTCTGAGCCTTCAACTTCCCTCAGGGACCTTCATTTTCCCAGATCCTCCCACATGGTTTAAGTTCTAATTCCTATATAAATCCCTTACACCAAAATGTGTAATGTCTCTGCTTCCATGACTGATTCCTGACTGGTACAAGATACCTTAACAAGAGCAAATGTTGGACCCACAGATCCAGAGAAAAAATGTGCTGACCATGTCAAAGTGACACCATGTGTGAGACAGGCCCTGGGGAGCAGCCAGCCTCTCCAGATAGCATCCTTCTCTGTGACTCTGGCTACAATGGCCTGTAGCCATTGTACAGGTCTACAAGTTCACATGCAAGAGCATTGGGAGGAAGGGGAAACAGGGATCTGGATCCAATCTCAGCTCTACCAGCTCTTGCCCAGATCCTGGGCAAGTTCCTTAATTGTTCCAATGATGTTTGCATGTCCAAAAAACGAAGGAGTGACTGGTAGACTTTTCACAGTGGTAGACTTTTCACTTTTCACAAATATTTGGTACCTTTTCCCTGAGGAAAGATCATACTTCCTTGTTTCCCTGTCCTAGTAAACGTAGGTAGGGCCATATGACTGGTTCTAGTTAATGAAATGTGAGGGTAAGTGATGTACAGAAGCTTTAAGAACTGTCTTCTCTCTTTCACTTCTGCTGTGGTGACAGGCACTGTTCTAGTGAGAGGCACCCAAGTCAGCCAGGTCCCGGAGGGAAGGTGAGCTTTCAGGGGAGCTGCAGCCACCCATGATGAACACACAGACTGGATGAGAACTAAACACGTGTGGCCGTAATCCACCGACATGCTGGGAGTCACCTAACCATGACCCAGGCAATCCTGACTGTCTCAGGACTGAACTAGATATTCCTTCTAGGTGATCTCAAACACTCTGATTTGTAGCAAACTTCAAGATACGTTTTTAGATTAGCAATATATATGTAATTTCACTTTTCAAAATGCCCATAGACATAAAACAGAAGCCTAGTATAACTGCTTAAAATTAATTCAGAAATATATACAATAAAATAATCTTTACATTAGTCCTTTATTTACATGGTGCCTGAAATCTACACAATATAGAAATCTACATAATACTTCAAATGACTGAATCTTGAAATAAGAGACTGAATTGACAAAGTTAGTCAGGGCTGCCCAGACACCATTAATGCAACCTCTTACAAAAGACTAGCTAATTATTTTTCCTTTCTACTGTCTTCTTAATATCACTTCCTGCTTTGAGCTGAAGAATTCATACTTGGGGCTTATCAACCTCAAACAGTAACAATTGAGAGACATTTAATTAACTGTGTACTAGGTAGTTGTATTTTTTTAGGTTGTTACCTGTAACGTTCTTAATTTAAAAATTTAGAGTAGTATCTTGATACCTAAGACTCAATCTATTAAATTGAAAAAAATAGCAGATTAGCACTACCTTTTTTCTTTTTTAAAATAGTCACTTGGAAATAAAGATGGTAAAAAAGGAAACAAGATAGGAGGAAGGGAGGGAAAAGGATGAAATGTTTAAAATATCACTGAGAATAAGGAAACTATGTGCAAATCCAACTTTTCCCAACCTTCGCAAAGAACATCTCCTCTAAAGTTGGTGTTGACATTCCATTTTACTCCAAAGACCTTTATTAAGGGTTACAGAAGACACAGTTCGTTTTATGTTCTTTCTTGTTGTTTTCTCCCTTCTCAGCCTAAAATGCTCAGTAGTGCCAAGTGTGCTATTGCACTTCATGTATATTCAGTGAGAGTTCGCACTAGGAAACGTTTAGGTCTGAGGTTTTCCAACCAAGGAATGAACAAAGACATGGCATTATTGTTGATCTAACTTCGTCAATTTCCAGCAAATGAAAACATGGCAGCTTTTAAATGGCAGGGGAATCTATTTTGAGGTGGTTAAGTAAACATAACTTTGGATATTGTACTCAGCCCTGTTTTGACCCCTACTCCTTATTTCAGAAACCTAAAACAGTTCCTGATTTCTTTCCAACTGAAAATTAAAATTCCAATCTCTGCCCTCCCTTACCTAAATGCCTTCAGTTCTCACAAAGTAGGAAATTTTCTCACTTTCTGTGGGAAAAATTGTTTCTCACAATCTCTTTAAAATAATCATCAGGTCTTGATACTTACAAATGAAGCTTTTATAGATTAATCATTCATTTATTCATCCCACACTCATTCTACATTTACTGACTGCTTGCTATGTGTCAATATGCCCAATAATGGATGTTAGTGGTGAGTGAGACAGACCCTGTCCCTACCCTCATGGAGCTTGTGGTCCAGGGAAGAAGAAAGAAATATTCAAATAATCATACAAAGATAAATGTAAAACTTTTCCCTAAGGAAGATGACTAGATGAAGAGGGTAGATAACACAGGTGAAGTGGGAGGGAAGAACTTTCAAGACAGAGAGGGTGGCATATGCAAAGGTCCTGTGGCATATGCAAAGGCATCATGACATAAAATGTTTAAAATATAAATAAGAAGGAAAAGAGTAACGGTTCCTTCTTATATTCTTTTTTTTTTTTTTTTTTTTTTTTTTTTATGGTACACGGTCCTCTCACTGCTGTGGCCTCTCCTGTTGCGGAGCACAGGCTCCGGACGCACAGGCTCAGCGGCCATGGCTCACGGGCCCAGCCGCTCCGTGGCACGTGGGATCTTCCCAGACCGGGGCATGAACCCATGTCCCCTGCATCGGCAGGCGGACTCTCAACCACTGCGCCACCAGGGAAGCCCCCTTCTTATATTCTTACATTCATTCTTACATTTACCTTCATCTTTTGATTCATTAACTTACTGTTTCGGAAGAAACTGTAATACCGTGTTAGGCATTCATGATAGTCAACCATAAATTAAATTAACATGATCCCAATAAAGATACCATGAAGGTCAGAGTAAACAAAAAGTCGATGCCAATGGAGCTCACTGAAATCATGGACTAGTGTGGCAGACAGACAAGGGAATCACTGATGGGAGACAGCACAAATGGTGCCTCACTTTCTGTGCATAAGGTGCTATGGGGACACATGGGCATCTAAATCCTGCCTGGGGCAGAAAGCACCAGTCAGGGGACTCTTGTCCTAGGCAAAGTGTTCCTGAAGCTGAGTTGTGGAGGGCTAGTTGAAGCGGGTGGGGGATTAAGAAAGGTAATCTTGGCAGAAGGAAGAGTTCATGCTATGGCATAGAGGCCTGATGACCTTCTCAGACCTTCTATGGTGTGAAAAATTTGAATATGAAGTAGGGGTAGATGAGTAAGAGGTTGGCAAGAGCCTTATGAGAAAAGCCTAAGGTAGGGGTTCCCAAATGTTTCAGCTCACAGCACCCTTAGTGTTTCAGTCATTTCTTCATGCTTTCCTTAGGCAAAAAGAAATGCCTAAGGGTTTCCTTTCTTCAATAGCTGGGTGCAAACAATGTAAGTATGTGTGTACTAACAACTCAGTAGCCATTTGAAAAACTAATACGCATAAAGTGAAAGGAAACATAATACTTTGATTTCTCTCTTAAATAACCATAATTATTTGCTAATGGAATGGGGCTCCTGTTGGTACAGCACAAGTCCTTAAACTTCGGAACTGGTTTGGACTCTGCCACCCACATTTCCTTTCCACATGATTTTTCACTCAGTGTTTCCTTTTAAATCACAATAATAGTCAAAAACTCAGCTTGGTAACCATAAGTTGGTTTTCTACGTACACCTGAAGCTAACACCACATTGTAAATCAACTATATTTCAAAAAAAAAATTTTTAATTTTAAAAATTTTTAAAGTAAAATTTACTTTAAAAAAAACAGCTTGGGAGTAACACGGCATCATAGAAAGGAATGTTGCATACTTTTGAAACTGTGCATTATCTGAACCTAATAGTCTACATGGTGCCCAATAGATGTTGATTATCTGTATTTCTTTCCAAATTTTAAAGTATCCTGCCCCACCCCTGTGAGTTTTCTATGCTGTCCTGGGTGTCTGGGGCATCAAACTTGCCTATAGTTTAGGAAGTACAAGCTAAGGGAATTGGGCTTCATCCTGCAAACTATGGGGACTCTTAAGGGTTTCTAATTAAAGGGAAGGGAGGTATGCAATGGTCAGGGGTGTGTGTGTGTGTGTGTGTGTGTGTGTGTGTGTGTGTGTGTGTGTGTGTGTGTGTGTGTGTGTGTGTGTGTGTGTGTGTGTATTAAAGATGACTGGCAGGATGTGTCAAAATCTAAAGTAAAACTTAAAAAAATTAAAACTTCAAGGAGACAGCTCAGTGGTTCAGCTGAGAAGTGATGGGAAGTGGCAGCTGGGATGGAGCAGAGTGGACAGTGCAGCACAGGCTCTCGGATGCCTCCCTGCCCCTGGCTCTCTCAGATGTCCTCTGAAGATCATTTCCATCCACTCTGATGGCTTCTGAGTCTCCGTCTGAGGCTGGTCTCTGGCTATAGGAGGTACTCACTGTGCGAGGGGTAAAGGGTAGCAGAATATGCCACCCCAAAATAAGACGATAGGAGCTCAGGGCACGCCAGACCAAAACACGTCACTTTGGTATACTGACTGTTTTGAGTTGTCTGCACTTTAAAAACAGCAAATGCAGGGAGAGCCTTTCTCTGACATTCCTTATCTGCCTAAAGAGAGATCCTCCAAAGAAACTCAAGTGTCATCGATCCCCTCCCTGGGAGTGTCATCAACCAGTGAGGATTGACCCTTATCACAGGACAAGACCTGAAATTGACACCACTGGCAGACAAACTCTGTTACAAACTATTATCTCTCGCACCTAGTCTTCTAAGGTCTGTTAATCTTTCCCCCAAATCGTTTACTCTCCCCTAAGAGACATATGTACACCCACTTCTTCCTCTATTAAGATGGTACTTATGCTTGAATTCTAAGCCATTCTCTGAGTCACTCTCTGGGTAATTCCCATGTATATATGGAGTATATGTGTTAATAAACTTTTGTTTAATTTTCTCTTGTTAATATGTTTTTTATTACAGGGTCTCAGTCAAGAACTCAGAAGGGTAATTTTCTTCCCCTAAAGGGACAACCTCAAACAAGAAGGGGTGGCAGGTTTGGTAGATAAATACCCCAGCTTCCTTGTCATTGGCGGAACAATTCTTCCTTGTCATTGGTGGGTTCTACATGGTTTCTCAGAGATTCCACAGCTAGACTGCTTATTGATACACCCTTTATAGGTTTTCTTCCTTCCCATCTCATTTCCCTGCTCCCTCATGGTGCTTCCTGGGAAATAGAAGCTCCCCAATAAATTCCTTGAACCCAGATACTTGTCTCAGAGTCTGCTTTAGAGAGAACACAATCTAAGACAGAAGGATATGAGAGACATTAGGGAGGTCAAACATGCGGCAATCGATGACTCACTGGACGGAGAGAAGAGAAGGAGAGAAAAGTCTAGAACGGTTCCTGGATTTCTGGCTGCATCTCAGGGCTCATGTCAGTGACACGCACAAAGGCATTGGCTAAAGAAGTTCAAGAAGCTTATCCTAGACACGCTGAGACTGAGTGGGCTGTGAGACACGCAATGGAATTTTCCTTTCGTAGTTGGATACTTGGTCACGGAGATCAAGAGAAAGGTCTTAGCTGGAACTGTGATTTGGGAATCAGGGACATGTAAGCAGTAATTGAAGCCCAATCACCAGCAAAGTGTTAGGGTTTGACTGATGCAGGTAAGGAAAGACATATTGCTGTCCATGAAGAGCAGAGGGTGAATTAGTAAAGCCACAGAGGGCTTAAGCCAGAGAGGTGGTCACAAAGACTCCTAAGAAGGAACGGCCAAGTAGGAAGGAAGAGGAGAGAGGAGAAAGTTGTTCTGGAAGCTAAGAAAGGCAAGAGTCCTAAAGAAATGGTCCTGGTGGCAAGTACTGCTCAAGTTAGATAAGGGCAAAAAGGGCAGGGAAGACTGTGTGATAACCACACCAGGGAAGTTGCTGAGAGCAGCCCTGAGGCAGAGTTTCGAGGAGACACACACACCTGGTGGCCTAGAGGAATGAACTGACCTCACTGTGGCTCTGCCTGGAGCGCTAGGGTGAGCTCACATCCTTCCTCATTTAAACAAGCAAGCGACAGCATGTGAAACCCTCAGAGGGTGGTGTTTGCAGTCCATTCAGTAGCTGTAGACTTTGCTACAAAGGTTCCAAAGAGAATATTGTTTTTGTTGTTGTTGTTTTTCTGTTTTTCTAAGTCTCAACAAAGCTCTTCTGGTATCAGGTGAGCAGTCACACAGGCAGGGCACTGTGACCAGGGGTACAAAGAAATGGAGAAGAACCAAATGAAGCTTCTGTCCATCAGGGCTTTTCAGCCCAGTAGGGCAGTTATTATACAACTGGTACTAACATGTAAAGTAGATAGTGACAGATTCCAGCAAACAGCCCCATTTCTCTACATCTCTCCTGTGCTTTCCATTCTTTAAAATGAATTCTTTTTTGTGAGTTTATAACTCTTCCATAAAGCTCTTCACAGCGAGCGTCCTGAGAGGCATTAACTGTCCCTGTGACTTTTCCCACGACTGGACATAAAGATGATTTTCATGCAAACCTTCTTTTTCCAGTTACAAACACTGAGGCCTGTGTTCTTCTCTATGCAGTGGATTCCTATATGTGATTTAGATTCTATGGCATTTTCCAGTTTTATTTGGTTCTTACAACAGTCCTCTGATATAGGCAGGGCAGGGTTTTTCTTTTAATTAATTTTTTTTCCTATACCATAAAATTCACCATTTTAAAGTATGCAATTCAGTGCTTTTAAAAAAAAAAATCATTTTCACAGAGTTGTGCAAGCATCATCATCATCATCTGATTCCAGAACATTTTCATCGCTCCAAAAGGAAGCTCCATGCCCATTAGAAGTTACTTCTCATTCCTCCCTCATCCTCTATCCCCAACCCCTGGCAGCCATTAACCTTCTTTCCGTCTCTATGGATTTGCCGGTTCTGGACATTTCATATAAATGGAATCACAAGACGTGGCCTTTTGTGACTGGCTTCTTTCATTTAGCACAGCATTTTCAAGGTTCAGTCACGTCACAGTCTGTAACAGTATTTCATTCGTTTTATTGTTGAATAATATTCCATTGTATGGATGGACCATAATTGTTTATCCATTCATTAACTGATGGGCATTTGGGTTGTTTCCACTTTGAGGCTATTTAAATAATGTCACTATGAACATTAGTGTACAACTTTTGTTTTGTTTTGTTTTGTTTTGCGGTACGCAGGCCTCTCACTGTTGTGGCCTCTCCCATTGTGGACCACAGGCTCTGGACGCACAGGCTCAGCGGCCATGGCTCACGGGCCCAGCCGCTCCGCGGCATGTGGGATCCTCCCGGACCAGGGCACGAACCCGTGTCCCCTGCATCGGCAGGCGGACTCCCAACCACTGCGCCATCAGGGAAGCCCCTAGTGTACAAGTTTTTATGTGGACATATGTTTCCAACTTTCTTGGGTAGATAGCCAGGAGTGGAATGGCTGGGTCATATAGCAACTCTATGTTTAACTTTTGGGAACTGCCAGACTGTTTTCCATGTCAAATGTACCATTTTACATTCCCACTGCAATGTATGAGGTTTCCAATTGTTCCACGTCCTCACGAACACTTATTATTTTCCATTGATATGATTAAAGGCAGATTTTATTATCCCCACTTCACAGATAAAGAAGGATGGGACTACACAGCAATTAATTAGAAAAGCCAGGACTCAAATATTAGTTTTCAAATTCTTAGGCCAGCTTTCTTCCTGTGATACCACAAAGTCATTTTGAAACCATATAAACATTAAGATGTTATAAAGGCATAGTGATGCTCTTAAAAAAGCTCAGGTGTGATAACTCAGGGAGTGATGTGACTTTTACAACATGCACATACACACACGTGTGTGTGCACACTACACGCACATTCATATCCACGTATGTGCGCCCCATTCATTATGTTACTGGTTTAACGATGTACTCAACGGAATACCAATATACCAATGAGAAGCTTTCAAAAAAGCTGAACGTAAGTTACAGTAATAACTTTGATGATGAGAGAAGATGATTTGTTAGCATTAAAAGTATGTCTTTGTAGTTCTTCAGATTGATTTATGATGTGATTTTAGCCTGTGGTCCCCAAGATCTGGACATTTTCCTTGTGCCATCAGATCAGGATTATTTTAGAAGGAGGTACAGATTGCCTAAAACTGAAGTATCCAAGTCCTCACACTTCTTAAATGCTCCCAAAGCACAGTATTTTTAAATTTTTCCTATAGTATAGGTCCTTATAAAAATACATACTTGAAGTGTGGACCTTCATTTGATTATTATTTAAGCCAAAATTGTCAAAATCAGAGATGCTGTCATACAGGTTGTGTGAACAGAACAATAAAATCGACAGTGTCTGGTCCCTAAATTAGTCTCTGATACTTATTTTTCTAACAGAAATAATATAAATACATTCTGAGTGTCATAACAACATCCCCTCACTTGTCATAGGAAATGGACTAAATATATTTTCTTGTTTAAAGCAGTAGAAGGGTGTTGATGCAATATGTCGGAATCCTCACACCGAATGAAAATTTCTAGTCTGGAAGAAGTCAACTTCACAAGAAGGCAGTTAAGACTGCATTGTGAGAAAGTTTTCCCCGTTTTATTAAAATCAAAACAGTAAAATGTGGAAAATAAATAAAGGCATGCAATAATAATGGAATTGTCCCTTTCAGATGCTTATTCCCCATGTTTCACATTAACACTACCGCAGTGAACAGAACACATCCCTGAGTTATTAACAGCAAGTCTATGATGTTATATTTTGGTGATAATGTCACAGGTATATATTACGGAGAGTTCTGCTGAGCGAATTTGAAATAGTTCTCCTAACTAATGGCTTACCGTATTCAAATGTGTGCTAATTGGAAATACTGGCAAGTGTGTGCTTACTTTGTATCTCTTGCCTGATGCATTAGATTTTTTAGTAACACAGACAAAGAAATGTTGGCAGAGTTTTCTTTACCACTGTTTAAAAGAAAGAAGTTTCTAATTACCTGTAATTTTAAAAATATGCTATACTGCAGTTGAGGTAGTTACAATTCCTGATAATGAAAGTAAAATCAGAACCTCAGATTTATTTAGATTTTTTAGCAAAGGAAAACTGTCAGAATTCCTTTCTCTAGGAATGTTATGCTTTTTTGTCCAGAAATGCTAACTTTTGGAAGGATGCACATGAAGTGGTACGAAGGGGAGGGAGTGTCTGCCTATTCAGCCATGTAAGTAAGATCAATCTGGGCATCAGTGAGGCATCGAACCAACAAACACTCCACACCTCGAAGCCTTCCGTGCCTTAAGATCCAACGGAAAACGCTCCTTCAGTATCCCGGCTTGCCAGATACAAAAACCATCACTTACTATAGAATTACCAGATTCTGCCTTTGTGTTGCTGTTAAATAAGCAGTAATAAGACCACGTTAATATTGCTAATGCATCTTTGTTCTAATGTTTATAGCATGAATAAGATAAATCATAGATGCTAAACCAGTAGAAAGTAGAAGGAAAGAGATAAGTTTTACTCCAGAGGATAAATACTGTTTGACATTGGAGGTGAGCTAGCCTTTCTGTCTCTCCAACTTTGACCCACAAATATATATGATTGGAATAGTGGCGATTATAGTTAATCAGGTAAGCAAGGTTTTATAAAATTGGGGGCAGAAAATATTCACAGAGCAGTTACTCTTCCCTGAAAGGCATAATGAGGAACCCTTAGTTTATGCAAACGGGGCAGAGCCATTTCTTCGCCTTTTGCAAGAGGAAGTTAAATTCAAATTTAGCTCGCACGTTGCATGTAGTTTGCAGTTTTCTGCTAGGCTCATGTGTGTTAGACTGTGAGGCATGTAGATTCACACTCCTTTTAAAAGAATGTAACTGATCTACAAGCAATTGTGGCCGTTTCTATGAGGTCTGAGAGGCCCTCTCATTGTCCCCTCTGCCTATACCCTTAGTTCTGGATCAGCCTGTGGGCAGAGAAACATGTGTGAAGCACGTGCTGCAAAGCAGGGGCACCAGAAATTGTGTACTTGCTATTAGTGCATCTGTGTGAAACAGTTTGCTTTTTGAGAGCTCAATTGAAAGAGAAAAACATAGTTAGCATTCGGTGAAGAACAGGGTATTATTGGGCTTCCTTGTGTTTTTTTCACTCTTCAGCATAGTTTTTATTTTGAAATACATTTACTATGTTTAGGACCTTTAAAGGTATTATCCGTGAAACTTTGTTTCTAAAGTTGGGAGCACTTGAAAATTTTTAAATAATTTTTAGCAATCTATGACTCCTTAAAAAACATATATGTAGGGCTTCCCTGGTGGCGCAGTGGTTGAGAGTTTGCCTGCCGATGCAGGGGACACAGGTTCGTGCCCCGGTCCGGGAAGATCCCACATGCCGCAGAGCGGCTGGGCCCGTGAGCCATGGCCGCTGAGACTGCGCGTCCGGAGCCTGTGCTCCGGAATGGGAGAGGCCTCAACAGTGAGAGGCCCGTGTACTGAAAAAACAAAACAAAACAAAACAAAACAAAAACAAAAAACATATATGTATATACTATATATATGTATATATATACATACTATATATGCTATATACACAGAATTTTATATATAAACACATATAATATATATAATATACAGTGTACATATATATACTATATGTAGTATTAAAATACACACATAACCATATTACTGTAGCAGTTAACAAATGAGTGTAGTTCCAATATCAATGCTGGTTAATATTTTCATTTACATGAACAAATAAGACAAAAACAAAATAACAAAGACATATATCAGAATTTCACTCATTTGTTAATAAGTGAGCAGCCTCTTTGCTGAATAGAATAATAGCTTTCAAATACTGGAGGAATATTTCTGCAATTTCTTGTGGTTTTCACAATATAACAGCTATGGACACAACACATTTAATCCACTTTATTAACATTTTTCATCATTTCCTTAAGTCAACACAATCAGCAAAACAATAAACCAAGCCCTGATTTACAGCATTTGTTGATTTCTGTGGTGTAAATACTCTCACCACGGCCAATTTAAAGCTACCTATGTGATGCCACTGAACATGGAATTAGGAAGAGATGTACAGCAGCCACCAGCACAGAGCATTTCTACCATTCAGTTATCATAGATAGAAATAAACCCAAGAGCGTACATAATAGTAAAATGTAATAAACTGATTAGGAAGTGATGAGTGTCAAGATAAATACAATTTAATTTTTGTATAATTTGATTTTTAATAAAATCTATGTTTTAACAATTGGCTTACAAAATTCATGAAATTGTATCAGTTCTTACAAGCCAGTATAAGCTGGTCCTACTGCATATATATGGATAATTTAAGATACACCTATATTGACCTGATGTTTGCCTGATGGTTTCTCATATTTGGTCTGAGGTCATACCTTTTTGGCAAAAATACCACAGCAATGGTGAAGTACCCTTCTTATTCCATCACATCAAGAGGCTCATGATTTTGATATGTCTTATTACTGGTGGTTAACCTACTTAAGGTGGTATCTGCTGGATTTCTCCACTATAAAGTTAATATTTTTCCTTAATGTTTAATACATGTCTTGAGGGATCTAATTACAGTTTTGTTGATGGTAAAAATAATATAGCTTAGCTTTTTTTTTTAAACATCTTTATTGGAGTATAATTGCTTTACAATGGTGTGTTAGTTGCTGCTGTATAACAAAGTGAATCAGCTATATGTACACATATATCTCCCCCCTCATGTGTCTCCCTCCCACCCACCCTATCCCACCCCTCTAGGTGGACACAAAGCACCGAGCTGATCTCCCTGTGCTATGTGGCTTCTTCCCACTAGCTATCTATTTTACATTTGGTAGTGTATATATGTCCATGCCACTCTGTCACTTCATCCCAGCTTACCCTTCCCCATCCCCGTGTTCTCAAGTCCATTCTCTACGTTTGCGTCTTTATTCCTGTCCTGTCCCTGGGTTCTTCAGAACCACTTTTTTTTTTTTTTTTTTTTTTTAGATTCCATATATATGTGTTACCATATGGTATTTGTTTTTCTCTTTCTGACTTACTTCAATCTGTATGACAGTCTCTAGGTCCATCCATAGCTTAGCTTCTTGCATTAAGCATGGACCTGATGGAGAAATGGTTCTACTTTAAGTTGTCGAACATGGCAATTATTCTTTACTCATACTGCTGGCCACACTCTCATATGAGAACCCCATCTCCCCAGGGTATCCAAACATCCCAAGAAAGTGAAAGTATTTAGTATGGATTCTCGCTATTCCTCTTTAGTAGGGAAATGCCCTCAGCATCTAACTTTTGCATAAAAAAAATATCAAATGTTTGAAAAGTTATTTCTGGATTTTCATTGTTTTGAAGACCTTCTGTAGTAGTTTGCTTCAAATATTCCTCCAGACAGCTTTCTGATCAATTATCAGATGCCCCATAAAATCTGATCTTCAGAAATAGCTCTTATGCCTTCTTCTTTACAGGACTAGTCACATAACCATGTATCTTTATAAGTGTACACTAGCTGAGAGCTATGCTATTACCATTTCATAGAATTGCCACTTGTTGGATCTATACTCAGCTCTCTCACCTCCCTAGCTTCTCAAAGATTCAGGAATCACAAAAATAAAGTACAAAATACAATGATGGTGAGATAATTTCCCAGGAATACAGTAACAATAAAAGTCACAGCATCTAGAAATGTTGTAAAACCATCTAATAGCAAGAGTGAAAATTACTACCAGTAGAATGTAAGCTCCACAAGGGCCAACATATCCCAAGAACTTGGAACAGTGACTGGAACGTGTTAGTTGCTCAATACATATATGGTGGATAAACCACCATTAATAAACCTTACTATGCAGTCTCCTAAGCACTTCATAAGTATTGTTTTATTTTAGCTTCATGAAAATCCTTGGATGTACATACTAATTTTTTTTTTTTTTTTGCGGTATGCAGGCCTCTCACTGTTGTGGCCTCTCCCGTTGCGGAGCACAGGCTCCGGACGTGCAGGCTCAGCAGCCACGGCTCACAGGCCCAGCCGCTCCGCAGCATGTGGGATCCTCCCGGACCGGGGCACGAAGCCATGTCCCCTGCATTGGCAGGCAGACTCTCAACCACTGCGCCACCAGGGAAGCCCCATACTAATATTTATCACTGCCTTTTATATTTTTAAACATTCAAGTTTGCTTTATTATGGGAAATTTCAAACATGCACAAAAAATACAGGAAACGGTGCACAGTCAGCCATCCATGTCTGTGGGTGCAGAACCCACAGACATGGTGGGGGGACGTGGTGGGCTGACAGTACTCATTTTATATAAGGGACTGGAGCATCCTTGAATTTTGGTATCTGTGGGGGTCCTGTAACCAATCCCTTGAGGATATAGAGGGATGGCTGTAATAAATACCCACATACCCATCCATCCCCATTACAAAATTCATATGTCATCTCTTTTAATCCAAAAAGTGTAATGTATTTATTGTGTTATTTGAGAATATTCAATTCTTCTACGGTAGAAAAACAAATGGGATATATGAAACTCACGTGTTGAGTAATGATAAAAACTAAGAAGGTAGATTTTGAGATATAGGTAGGATTCATAGAATGTCAAATACATTTATAAGTTAATAACCTCTAAGGTATGATCCATGATAAAATGTATGAAACAAACAAAAGTGTTATCTCGAAATACAAAGAGATAAGGGCCACCTCTAGGGTGACAGCAATGTGAGTTCTAAAGTGACTTCCTATTCATGATACCCATCATGATCTCATTTGGTCCTACATCTGCTTTGACTTAGAAATACAGATGCTGTTCATCACCTAATTGATGAGCTACTAGCCAGGCACTCTTGCCCCTGTGTCTTTATCATAGAGCAGGTGTGTGTTGTTGGCCCCAGATACCATCTGCCATGTTGCCTGGCTCATACCTCAACTCTGGTCTTCATATCCACACTGTAATAGAAAAGGCTGAGATGGCAGAGAGAGAAGGCATGGAAACACTGTGTCACCAGGAGTAATATAGGTGGTTCTTCCACTCTTTGTCACCCAGCCCAAATATGTTAAACTATGCCCTCTCTTTCCCCTAGTTTCTTTCCCCTTGACTGAATAAACCATGATGCTTCCATTAAAAATAAATAAATAAGTCCTCTTTGCAACTCTATTGAATTGTACATAAACAAGTCTAGAGAGCTTTCTTGATACAGACAGATTTATTTCTATTTTAACATTTTTATTGGTTTTGTTTTGCTCTTTTAGTGTCTCAGTTCAACAGCTTAAGAATAGCTTAGATTCCATTCATTGAAATTGCTCTTCTATAAAAAAACGTATCTGAACATTTGCAAGAAAAAATGGACAGTATAAAGCCATTGCCTTTGCTCTAGACTATTAACCCTCTAGATATATGCCAAAATTGCCCCGTTGTTCAAACCAAATTCTGTGGTCCGTGTTTTGAATTGACTATTTCCTCATGATACAGTGATCTAATAACTGTTGCTCAGGTCAGGGAAAAATAAAACACTCAAGACGAAAGCTTGCATTGCAAATCTGTTTACAGTTTCCATACAAATATCACTGTAATATACTTTCTTTGACAGTGTCCTGGGCTAGTATTTCCTCTGAAAGACACTGTTGTAGAAACCAGTAGTGATTTTCCTGGGAATGTTCCCTAGTCTGATAAAGGAAGTGAAAGTAATCAAGTTGACAAATCTAGCCAAATTATTTTATACTTTCACTTTAAACATATTTTCCTTGTTTTTTTCTAGTAGATACACATCTGTAGAATGTACAAGTGACTAAAAATAATTCTTTCAACATTAGATGAGATGAAGCAAATTTTTTCAAACACTCTTACGGAAAGAACTGATCATATTGTAAGACTCTTGAAGAAAATATAAGATAATGTATTTTCTAAAATTTTTAAGGAAGATAATTTGAAAGATAATTTCAAAGGTAACCTGCTAATCAAATTGCTCTCTGCCAGTATGAGTCTCCTAATTGATGAATGATTTTACATACAGCCAACCTTAGGTGGCCAACTCTTTTGGAGTTTGCATGATGAATCAAAGTTTATTATTATGAAATGTTGAGAAAAAAATTAACCAAGGTGACATAATATTGTGATACTATTCCTCCACTATCTAAGCATTACACTCACTTTCATAACTCCATGCATTCCATAGAATGTGACACTAGTCTCATTAATCACCATCTTTTTGACATTTATATCACACATACTTAAAGAAGCAGAAAATTTGGATGGCTGAGTTCAAGAATAAAAATCTTTAGACAACTTGTGTCTAGCAAACTGTTCTATCAGAAACTCAGTTTAACTTAAGCCAATGGTTCTCAATTCAATCAGACCCAACATGCCCTTTTTATAATAAATATTCTGTAAAGCCCTCTTGACTCTGCTGAGGTGACATCTACAAGTAGTATAACTCACCCACAAGCAGGAGGCAGAGGGTATCAGTGCCCCACTCACATCTTCCAAGAATTCATCGTCCCAGTATATGCCCACCCACAGCATCCTCCAGCAAACACCCTTCCTGTGACTCTGCCTCAGGGCTTTCTCTCAGTCTGGTCAAGAAGCGCGCAAGAAGTGAGGGGGAGTTAATGTCCCAGGAGCAGTCCTCAGCCAACCAGAGGTGGAAGTGGAAGATAAATAGCCCAGTTCTTCTCATCCCTCAGATGGGACAACTCCTAGGCATGTTCTACTTGGTCTCCTGGAGCCCCCCAGCAGGAAGGAACCTCAGCTGCCCACAGAGGAAACTTGCTTGAAAATGTGACTTTTGGTTGCCTTCCCTTCGCTTTCTCATTCCCTACTCTCTGCCAGTGCTTCCTGTTTTTCTTCTAAATTAAGTATTTGTATGTAAATCTTTCTCTCAGGGTCTGCTTCCAGGGGGATCCCAAGTCAAGAAAATACGTCAATTTTCAAAATCAACATAATGCCATGAGTAATATGAAAGAGATATAAAAGGAAAGTGACATAGTAAAATTCTGTTTTTCAACGTGTAAAGGCTCAGGTATGATTAGGTGTGCCTAATGCCACACATAATGAATAAAGTAGCACATGATGAAGTAGTCAACTAGTTGCTTCCCTACCTGGAATCGGCTTCAAGAGAACATCTGCAAACGCAGACTCAAACAGGTGGGATGCATTGCCAGCTACCGTAAATGGCACGGTCATCACCATTGGCTGATTTTCTCAGGCACTCTTGGAAAATTCTGAGCAAACTAAGTGCAAACTTCCCTTAACTTTCATGGTCGTTCAGGAATATATTAAGAGCAAAAAGACTGTTTTTATACACTATTGTTTATAAATAGGTTTTTACTTACATGACTGTCCAGCAAAACATTATCTCAACATGTGCCTGGTCAGCCCACACGTTGCAGCATCCTTGAACTGGCACCCCCCCAATTGTGACTGCCCAAAACTACCCTCACAAAATGCTCCCTACAAGGCAGTACTATTGAGAACCATTTAGACCAAAAAAAAAAAAAAAAAAAAAAAAAAAACAGAGAGAGTGGGTAAAGCCACTGGATTTAGACTTCTTCAGTTTAAATCTCACCTCCATTTTTTCTTAGAGGTGAGACCTTAGGCAATTTACTTATTGTCCTTATGGCTCACATTCCCTATCTATAAAGGGAAAAACCCACAGTCTCAGGATTGCTCTGAGATTAAATGAGTGAAATACACTGCCTGTCACAAAGTGAAAAATTACTAGCTATTCTTATTACTATATTTCATGGCTAAATGACTGATTTCTTCTAACTCAAATCCTCTCTCTAATGTGGCCATTGGAAGACACAAATTGTGCCATATATGAAAATATGAGTTTAGAAGTATGTTTCCCAAGCATGATCTGTGAATTTACCATCATTCCACACTTTCCTTCCTCCTCATCTCTTCTGTCCATCCTTGGTCACTTGTCATTCCCAGCAATAATAACCTGATGAGAGTATTATTACATATTTCGTACCCCTCTGCCCAATTAGGAGATCTCATAAAAGGTGAAGATAGGGAAGAAAGAGGAAGGAAAAGTATTCATTTAGCCTTTTCTCCCCTCCTTGGCAAAATCAAAGAAATACAGGGAGCTAGTTAGAGAATTTGAATAACAAACAAGGTGATGTATAGAAACCCACTGCTGTAAACTGTAAAGTGAAGCACAAATGTAAAGATGCTTTCGTTCTTGTTATTTATTAATAGTATCATTAGTCACACAGCTGTGAGAACCCCAGCTAGGAAAGACACAGAGACTTAGCATCATCCTTTTCAAATGAGAGAACTGAAAACCAAGACTAGATGTTGCTTACAAAAATCGGAAGAGAAGATCAAACTGACGGCTCTGCAGAAGAGGGTACTTGGAGATGAAGAGAGGGCTGGGAAAACTGTGATAACAGGGGTCTCGAGGAAGATGGCGGAAGAGTAAGATGCGGAGATCACCTTCCTCCCCACAGATACATCAGAAATACATCTACACGTGGAACTGCTCCTACAGAACACCCACTGAACGCTGGTAGAAGGCCTCAGACCTCCCAAAAGGCAAGAAACTCCCCACGTACCTGGGTAGGGCAAAAGAAAAAAGAAAAAACAGAGACAAAAGAATAGGGACAGGACCTGCACCAGTGGGAGGGAGCTGTGAAGGAGGAAAGGTTTCCACACACTAGGAAGCCCCTTCGCAGGCAGAGACTGCAGGTGGCGGAGGGGGGAAGCTTCGGAGCCGCGGAGGACAGCACAGCAACAGGGATGCGGAGGGAAAACCGCGGAGAGATTCCCGCACAGAGGATCGGTGCCGACCAGCACTCAACAGCCCGAGAGGCTTGTCTGCTCAGCCGCCGGGGCGGGTGGGGCTGCGAGCTGAGGCTCAGGCTTTGGTCAGATCCCTGGGAGAGGACTAGGGTTGGTGACATGAACACAGCCTGAAGGGGTTAGTGCGCCACGGCTAGCCGGGAGGGAGTCCGGGTAAAGTCTGGACCTGCCCAAGAGGCAAGAGACTTTTTCTTCCCTCTTTGTTTCCTGGTGCGCAAGGAGAGGGGATTAAGAGCGTCACTTAAAGGAGCTCCAGAGACAGGCGCGAGCCATGGCTATCAGCGCGGACCCCAGAGACGGGCATGAGATGCTAAGGCTGCTGCTGCCACTACCAAGAAGCCTGTGTGCGAGCACAGGTCACTATGCACACCCCTCTTCCGGGGAGACTGTGCAGCCCGCCACTGCCAGGGTCCCGGGATCCAGGGACAACTTCCCTGGCAGAACGCACGGTGCGCCTCAGGCTGGTGCAACGTTATGCTGGCCTCTGCCGCCGCAGGCTCGCCCCGCACTCCGTGCCCCTCCCTCCCCACGGCCTGAGCCAGAGCCCCTGAATCAGCAGCTCCTTTTTTTTTTTTTTTTTTTTTTTTTTGCGGTACGCGGGCCTCTCACCGCTGTAGCCTCTCCCGCTGCGGAGCACAGGCTCCGGACGCGCAGGCTCAGCGGCCACGGCTCACGGGCCCAGCCGCTCCGGGGCACGAACCCGTGTCCCCTGCATCGGCAGGCGGACTCCCAACCACTGCGCCACCAGGGAATCCCCAGCAGCTCCTTTAACCCTGTCCTGTCTGAGCGAAGAACAGATGCCGTCCAGCGACCTACATGCAGAGGCGGGGCCAAATGCAAAGCTGAACCCCGGGAGCTGTGTGAACAAAGAAGAGAAAGGGAAATCTCTCCCAGCAGCCTCAGGAGCAGCGGATTAAATCTCCACCATCAACTTGTACCCTGCATCAGTGGAATACCTAAATAGATAACAAATCATCCCAAATTGAAGAGGTGGACTTTGACAGCAAGATATATTATTTTTTCCCCTTTTCCTCTTTTTGTGAGTGTGTATGTGTATGCTTCTGTGTGAGATTTTGTCTGTAAAGCTTTGCTTTCACCATTTGTCCTAGGGTTCTGTCCGTCCGTTTTTGTTTTTTTTTAACTTAAATTTTTTTTATCTTAATATTTTTTTATTTTAATAACTTTATTTCATCTTACTTTATTTTATTTTATTTTATTCTCTTTCTTTCTACTTTTTCTCCCTTTTATTCTGAGCCATGTGGATGAAAGGCTCTAGGTGCTCCAGCCAGGAGTCAGTGCTGTGCCTCTGAGGTGGGAGAGCCAACTTCAGGACACTGGTCCTCAAGAGACCTCCCAGCTCCACATAATATCAAATGGAGAAAATCTCCCAGAGATCTCCATCTCAACACCAAGACCCAGCTTCACTCAATGACCAGCAAGCTACAGTGCTGGACACCCTATAACAAACAACTAGCAAGACAGGAACACAACTCCACCCATTAGTAGAGAGGCTGCATAAAATCATAATAAGGCAACAGACACCTCAAAACACACCACCAGACATGGACCTGCCCAACAGAAAGACAAGATCCAGCCTCATCCACCAGAAAACAGGCACTAGTCCCCTCCACCAGGAAGCCTACACAACTCACTGAACCAAATCTAGCCACTGGGGACAGACACCAAAAACAACGGGAACAATGAACCTGCAGCCTGCAAAAAGGAGACCCCAAACACAGTAAGATAAGCAAAGTGAGAAGACAGAAAAACACACAGCAGATGAAGGAGCAAGATAAAACCCCACCAGACCTAACAAATGAAAAGGAGATAGGCAGTCTACCTGAAAAAGAATTCAGAATAATGATACTAAAGATGATCCAAAATCTTGGAAATGGAATACACAAAATGCAAGAAACATTTAACAAGGACCTAGAAAAACTAAAGAGGAAACAAGCAATGATGAACAACACAATAAATGAAATTAAAAATACTCTAGAAGGGATCAATAGCAGAATAACTGAGGCAGAAGAACGGATAAGTGACCTGGGAGATAAAATAGTGGAAATAACTACCACAGAGCAGAATAAAGAAAAAAGAATGAAAAGAACTGAGGATAGTCTCAGAGACCTCAGAGACTACATTAAATGCACCAATATTCGAATTATAGGGGTCCCAGGAGAAAAGAAAGGGACTGCGAAAATATTCGAAGAGATTATAGTTGAAAGCTTCCCTAATATGGGAAAGGAAATAGTTAATCAAGTCCAGGAAGCACAGAGAGTCCCACACAGGATAAATCCAAGGAGAAATATGCCAAGACACATATTAATCAAACTGTCAAAAATTAAATACAAAGAAAACATATTAAAAGCAGCAAGGGAAAAACAACAAATAACACACAAGGGAATCCCCATAAGGTTAACAACTGATCTTTCAGCAGAAACTCTGAAAGCCAGAAGGGATTGGCAGGACATAATTAAAGTGAGGAAGGAGAAAAACCTACAACCAATATTACTCTACCCAGCAAGGATCTCATTCAGATTTGATGGAGAAATTAAAACCTTTACAGACAAGCAAAAGCTGAGAGAGTTCAGCACCACCAAACCAGCTTTACAACAAATGCTAAAGGAATTTCTCTAGGCAAGAAACACAAGAGAAGGAAAAGACCTACAATAACAAACTCAAAACAATTAAGAAAATGGGAATAGGAACATACATATTGATAATTCCTTTAAATGTAAATGGATTAAATGCTCCCACCAAAAGACACAGACTGACTGAATGGATACAAAAACAAGACCCATATATATGCTATATACAAGAGACCCACTTCAGACCTAGGGACACATACAGACTGAAAGTGAGGGGATGGAAAAAGATATTCCATGCAAATGGAAATCAAAAGAAAGCTGGAGTAGCAATTCTCATATCAGACAAAATAGACTTTAAAATAAAGACTATTACAAGAGACAAAAAAGGACACAACATAATGATCAAGGGATCGATCCAAGAAGATATAACAATTGTAAATATTTATGCACCCAACATAGGAGCACCTCAATACATAAGGCAAATACTAACAGCCATAAAAGGGGAAATCGACAGTAACACAATCATATTAGGGGCCTTTAACACCCCACTTTCACCAATGGACAGATCATCCAAAATGAAAATAAGTAAGGAAACACAAGCTTTAAATGATACATTAAACAAGATGGACTTAATTGATATTTATAGGACATTCCATCCAAAAACAACAGAATACACGTTTTTCTCAAGTGCTCATGAAACATTCTCCAGGATAGATCATATCCTGGGTCCCAAATCAAGCCTTGGTAAATTTAGGAAAATTGAAATTGTATCAAGTATCTTTTCCGACCACAACGCTATGAGACTAAATCTCAATTACAGGAAAAGATCTGTGAAAAATACAAACACATGGAGGCTAAAAAGTATACTACTTACTAACAAAGTGATCACTGAAGAAATCAAAGAGAAAATCAAAAAATACCTAGAAACAAATGACAATGGAGACATGATGACCGAAAACCTATGGGATGCAGCAAAAGCAGTTCTAAAAGGGAAGTTTATAGCAATACAATTCTACCTTAAGAAACAAGAAACATCTCAAATAAACAACCTAACTTTGCATCTAAAGCAATTAGAGAAAGAAGAACAAGAAAACCCCAAAGTTAGCAGAAGGAAAGAAATCATAAACATCAGATCAGAAATAAATGAAAAAGAAATGAAGGAAATGATAGCAAAGATCAATAAAACTAAAAGCTGTTTCTTTGAGAAGATAAACAAAATAGATAAACCATTAGCCAGTCTCATCAAGAAAAAAAGGGAGAAGACTCAAATCAATAGAATTAGAAATGAAAAAGGAGAAGTAACAACTGACACTGAAGAAATAAAAAAGATCATGAGAGGTTACTACAAGGAACTCTATGCCAATAAAATGGACAATCTGGAAGAAATGGACAAATTCTTAGAAATGCACAACCTGCCAAGACTGAATCCAGAAGAAATAGAAAATATGTACAGAGCAATCACAAGCACTGAAATTGAAACTGTGATTAAAAATCTTCCAACAAACAAAAGCCCAGGACCAGATGGCTTCACAGGTGAATTCTATCAAACATTTAGAGAAGAGCTTACACCTATCCTTCTCAAACTCTTCCAAAATATAGCAGAGGGAGGAACACTCCCAAATTCATTCTACGAAGCCACCATCACCCTGATACCAAAACCAGACAAAGATGTCACAAAGAAAGAAACCTACAGGCCAGTATCACTGATGAACAAAGATGCAAGAATCCTCAACAAAATACTAGCAAACAGAATCCAACAGCACATTAAAAGGATCATACACCATGATCAAGTGGAGTTTATTCCAGGAATGCAAGGATTCTTCAATATACGCAAAAAATCAACGTGATACACCATATTAACAAATTGAAGGAGAAAAACCATATGATCATCTCAATAGATGCAGAGAAAGCTTTTGACAAATTTCAACACCTGTTTATGATAAAACCCTGCAAAATGTAGGCACAGAGAGAACGTTCCTCAACATAATAAGGGCCATATATGACAAACCCACAGCCAACATCGTCCTCAATGGTGAAAAACTGAAACCATTTCCAGTAAAATCAGGAACAAGACAAGGTTGCCCACTCTCACCACTCTTATCCAACATAGTTTTGGAAGTTTTAGCCACAGCAATCAGAGAAGAAAAAGAAATGAAAGGAATCCAAATCGGAAAAGAAGAAGTAACGCTGTCACTGTTTGCAGATGACATGATACTCTACATAGAGAATCCTAAAGATGCTACCAGAAAACTACTAGAGCTAATCAATGAATTTGGTAAGGTAGCAGGATACAAAATTAATGCACAGAAATCTCGTGCATTCTTATACACTAATGATGAAAAATCTGAAAGTGAAATTAAGAAAACACTCCCATTTACTACTGCAACAAAAAGAATAAAATATGTAGGAATAAACCTACCTACGAAGACAAAAGACCTGTATGCAGAAAATTATAGGACACTGATGAAAGAAATTAAAGATGATACAAATAGATGGAGAGATATACCATGTTCTTGGATTGGAAGAATCAACATTGTGAAAATGACTCTACTACCCAAAGCAATCTACAGATACAATGCAATCCCTATCAAACTACCACTGGCATTTTTCACAGAACTAGAACAAAAAATTTCACAATTTGTATGGAAACACAAAAGACCCCGAATAACCAAAGCAATCTTGAGAAAGAAAAACGAAGCTGGAGGAATCAGGCTCCCTGACTTCAGACTATACTACAAAGCTACAGTAATCAAGACAGTATGGTACTGGCACAAAAACAGAAATATAGATCAATGGAACAAGATAGAAAGCCCAGAGATAAACCTATGCACATATGGTCACCTTATCTTTGATAAAGGAGGCAAGAATATACAGTGGAGAAAAGACAGCCTCTTCAATAAGTGATGCTGGGAAAACTGGAAAGGTACATGTAAAAGTATGAAATTAGGGCTTTCCTGGTGGCGCAGTGGTTGAGAGTCCGCCTGCCAATGCAGGGGACACAGGTTCGTTCCCCAGTCTGGGAAGATCCCACATGCTGCGGAGTGGCTAGGCCCGTGAGCCATGGCCGCTAAGCCTGCGCGTCCGGAGCCTGTGCTCTGCAACAGGAGAGGCCACAACAGTGAGAAGCCCGTGTACAGCAAAAAAAAAAAAAAAAAAAAAAAGTATGAAATTAGAACACTCCCTAACACTGTACACAAAAATAAATTCAAAATGGATTAAAGACCTAAATGTAAGGCCAGACACTCTCAAACTCTTAGAGGAAAACATAGGCAGAACACTCTATGACATAAATCACAGCACGATCTTTTTTGGCCCACCTCCTAAAGAAATGGAAATAAAACCAAAAATAAACAAATTTGACCTAATGAAACTTAAAAGCTTTTGCACAGCAAAGGAAACCATAAACAAGACCAAAAAACAACCCTCAGAATAGGAGAAAATATTTGCAAATGAAGCAACTGACAAAGGATTAATCTCCAAAATTTACAAGCAGCTCATGCAGCTCAATATCAAGAAAACAAACAACCCAATCCAAAAATGGGCAGAAGACCTAAATAGACATTTCTCCAAAGAAGATATACAGACTGCCAACAAACACATAAAGAATGCTCAACATCATTAATCACTAGAGAAATGCAAATCAAAACTACAATGAGATATCATCTCACACCGGTCAGAATGGTCATCATCAAAAAATCTAGAAACAATAAATGCTGGAGAGGGTGTGGAGAAAATGGAACACTCTTGCAATGTTGGTGGGAATGTAAATTGATACAGCCACCATGGAGAACATTATGGAGGTTCCTTAAAAAACTAAAAATAGAACTACCATACTACCCAGCAATCCCACTACTGGGCATATACCCTGAGCAAACCATAATTCAAAAATAGTCATGTACCAAAATGTTCATTGTAGCTCTATTTACAATAGCCAGGGCATGGAACAACCTAAGTGTCCATCAACAGATGAATGTATAAAGAAGATGTGGTACATATATACAATGGAATATTACTCAGCCATAAAAAGAAACGAAATTGAGTTATTTGTAGAGTCTGTCATACAGAGTGAAGTAAGTCAGAAAGAGAAAAAACAAATACCATATGATAACACATATATTTGGAATCTAAGAAAAAAAAAAAAAAAGGTCATGAAGTACCTAGGGGTAAGACGGGAATAAAGACACAGACCTACTAGAGCATGGACTTGAGGAAATGGGGAGGGCCAAGGGTAAGCTGTGACAAAGCAAGAGAGTGGCATGGACATATATATACTACCAAACGTAAAATTGATAGCTAGTGGGAAGCAGCCGCATAGCACAGGCAGATCAGCTAGGTGGTTTGTGACCACCTAGAGGGGTGGGATCGCGATGGTGGGAGGGAGGGAGATGCAAGAGGGAAGAGATATGGGAACATATGTATACGTACAACTGATTCACTTTGTTATAAAGCAGAAACTAACACACCAAGTTTCCAATAAACATGTGAAAACAAACAAAGAAAAAAGATATAAGGATACCAAAATCTGTACTGGTTAGAGTTCTACCAGGGAAATAGAACCAGTAGGATATATATATAGATAGATAGATAGATAGATAGATAGATAGATAGATAGATAGATATAGATATAGATAGATAGATAGATATAGATAGATACAGATATAGATAGATATAGACACAAACACACACACACACACACACATATATATATACACACACATGGGGACAGATACACTATTTTGCATGGAAGCTACATGGTATAACAAAATTATATTATTTAATCCCATTTTAAAGTGCTGAAAATATGACTTCAGTTTGTCTTCAGATTAAAATAAAATCTCAAACAATGTCAAAAAATAAATAAAATAAAATAAAATGATATACACATTGACTACAAAAAAAAAACAAACTGTGATATCAAGTTAGTCGGAGGAGAAGAGGTAACAAATTAAAGGGTCAGCTTTTTAAGGCTGCAGAAGTCTTCTTGTAGAAAGGATTGCATTGATTGATGTGGCCTGTAATGGAAACTCAGATAATGAAATAAAACCAGCATTTAAGAATTTGAGGCTGAGAACTCATTGCCATGGCAACCCTCTCAGAAGGGAACTTGTATAAGAAAATAAGATTCACTTGACTATGTCTTAAAATGAAAACCTACACCACAGTGAAACAATTAAATGCAGAATTCCAAACTTGCTTACTGCCATAGTGCCTAGAGGTACAGTAGGTCCAGCATCTCTTCCATTGGAAAGTATTACTTCTCAAAACTTATGACTCATGGAGGGAACATCATCTAGCTTTGAGGCATCTCTATGGGCATTGGATGTTTTCTACCAGTGAAGATTTACAATTGTTTTCAGTCGATAAATCACTTAGCATCACACTCATATGGAAACCACAGTGGTATACACCATTCAAACAAACAACTATCTTTTGGTCTGCCCATAATCACAGAAAACTACCAAATTCATATATCAATTATTACTTATACTTCGTGGGAAAATCATTTTTTAACCTACATGAAATCTGGTTTATTTTCACAACCTAATCATTTTAATAAAAAACATCTATTTTTTATTGCATGTTTTCACTCAAAGAATGTCAAACTGGGTACACTATATTTTGTCAGTTAAAAGGAGTTTTCTTGAATACCTAATATCACTGACAAACATGAATTTATGCCTTTTAACTGATGCTGAGAGAAGAGATCACTTTGAACAGCATGGATTAGTTCCTAAAATTGAACCTGGTGGTAAAAGAATTTGACACTGAGAAATTTTAAATCATATTGTAAAAAAAAAAAAAAAAAAGAGAAATAGAGGTCAATAATAATATAAAAATCCTTATAATATATTTCTATGTTCACTTAAACAGAAAACGATAAAAGCAGCATGACATATAAGATAATACCTATGCTATTTTAATAACTCTACATCAGCATCTAGTGATAATGGATACAGTATTATTAACCTCTATTTACCAGCCCTTTCTCCATAAAATTTTTCCTTCCTGTATTCAACCCTACCTCTGCCCCTGAGGTTTCACCAATATAAACAATTTCCATTTGCATGTTTTAGCTGATATACATTCAAAAGGATATTCTGTATATGTTCAGTCCTCCTCCAGTGCCAAAACACCCTTTTCGTTTTCTTAGGACATAACATTGTCCTAGAAATCAAAATCATTCAGTTGCTTGACTTCATGAGCAACTGATTATTCATTTCTCAAGTTACATGCATTAGAATACTGTGGTTCTAAGACCTGGATCTATTTTTTGACATCTACCTTTATCTTTTCCAATGTTTTACTGAGAAAATCTGCACCCTCCTTGACTTTTCTTTCATTTTTTTCCCTATGCCCATTTCCAGTTCATTCTGTTTCTAGTTATCCCCTACATGGTGACTTACGCTTTTTGCTTACACTGGAATCAACATTCTCAAGGTTGTCAAGAATGTATACCAAAGTAAATTTGCATACATTTGAATTTTGCCCAAGGGGAACTCATGGTTGGAGGAAAATAACTGAATCAATGTTTGAAGTAAGTTGGACGGAATAAGGTACTTGCACAAACCACATCTAGGACTCATGAAAGATTGGTCAGATTTTTCACCTGAAACTCTCTATGGTAAGATTGCATGATTAAAACCCTAAATTTAAACATCCTTGGTATTAATAAAGCTGTTCTAATTAATAATTCATAGAAGAGAACTGCCACTGTAAAATGAACCATTAGATTTATTAATTTCTTTTTATTCTTTTACAACCTAAAGCAAACATGTGGGTACATATTTTTAAAAGTTACCAAAAAGAATGGATAAAGGAGAAAAATTTAAGGAGATATTTTTTTCTAAATTAATAAAAGGAATAATATTTTTTTCATAGCAAAATGTTGTATCCACAAATGTCACATCCAGTAACCAAATAATTACCTTATTCCTAGATAATTATGTGACTTGCCTTTCCTTCTTCTCTATTTAAAAAGTATCTCCTTTTAGCACAACTAGAAGGTCAGTGAAATTTCTTTGTACCCCACTTTGTTTCCTGTTTCTCCCAACCTCCCTTCCAATTCTCCCCCAGGCAGAGGTGCTTGGTACTTTTATTGTCCTCTCATTTATCCTGCCAAAGTGAAAAGTAATTTGATAAATTTCTTCAAATTAAGGTATTAGGAAATTCATCATCTGCTGATCTCCTGAGTATTTGCATTTTAAAGGAAAATTGCAGAGAAAGAACAATTCCTGACCATCATAAATTACTCATTAATTACAGAATTTCAGGCTTCCATGGGAAGATATTTAAAAGTGATGACAGAACAGGAGAGTACTCTCAAATCATACAATGGACATGACGATCTGGTCTATTTATTTGTCTGAATGGTCAGGAGACTGAGACAAATTATATACTTGAAGGTAAACATTATATCCTCTAGGTCTTAGGAGATATCTAAAAATGTCTTGGAACACAATAGGTCTTATTATTTATTAAATAAATATACGATCATATTATTTGGTTTACTGCCAGCAAAATTTTGAAGAATATATTCCTTCAGAGAAATTAGAGTAAAGCAGACATCTCTGACCCCTCTGCTGTGACACCAAAGCCTTTGGCTTCATTTTGGCAGAAAAGTGTTACCATCAAATATTTCACTTATTCACAGACATTTCCCTGGCCCACTTGCAGGTAGGCAGGACGATGTGAATAGTTCTGGCCAATTAAATGGAAGCGGAAATTATGTGTGTCACTTCTAATCTGAGACAGTAAAAGGTTTATGCATGATTTTGCAAAGTTCCATGGCTGAGGAGGTTGTCAGCTCCAAATAGCAGAGCCCAGAGACAATGCGATGCCTAATTCGCCAGGGTCTCTGAATGCAGACCACTAAGATTTTGAGGTTATTTGTAGGTGTAGCACAGCCTAGCTGATCCAGACCAGTAGAGTAATACATTCCCTTTATGGCATTTACCACACTGCCTTATAGCCACTTTGTTACACATCTGCTACCCCACCTTAGCTAGTTACTCCTTATTTATTTTTGTAGCTTTATTGTAAAACAACACATAGTGGAAGAAACCATGATAACGTAAGAGTATTTTTTTAAGTTAAAAATTAGACTACAAATTTAAGACAGCTGCATGTGGTGACAAGATTAGTATAATTTAATTCAATTCAGTGCATCTACTGAGCAGTAAGGGTTTGTGGCATGTTCTGTGCTGTCAATACACACATGAGTTGGTACTATTAACAATGATATTATTAATGATTATGAATAAGATGATATTAATCATTATTAGCAACATTAATAGTTTTAACTGCCTAAATAAACACAGTAGTATGAGATAATAGAAAATATATGTTGGTTTCTGTCCCTGGTTGCTGGCACAGAGCTCCTGAAACCTTTGAAATTTCTGAAGTGATAAGAACATGGGAGCATCTTTTGTTTTAGTATTTGTCTTTGATCCCATGCCTGACACAGGGCTCCTAAAACTCTTGTAAATTTCTAAGTGATTAGAGCACTAGAAGAATCTTTTGTCCTAATGAATTGACTCTGAGTGGGCTTCTGGATGACTTGAGACATGATTAGAAGCTTGGAATTTTCATTCCCATCCCTCATCCTCCAGACAAGGGAGAGGGGCTGGAAATGGAGTTAATGATTGATCATGCCTATGTGAGTAAGTCTCCGTAATACCTCAATAGTTTGGGGTTGGGAGAGCTTCCAGTGGGTGCACACATCCACACCAGGGGATGTAGGAGGATAAAAATCCACCCCAACTGCATGGGGACAGAAGCTCCTGTGCTCCGGACCCACTCAGACCTCGTCCTATGTATCCCTTCATCTGGCTGTTCATCTGAATCCTTTATCACACCTTTGATAAACTGGTACATGTATGTAAGTGTTTCCCTGAGTTCTGTGACCTGCTCTAGCAAGTTAACTGAACCCAAGCAGAGGGTCGTTGGACCTTCCAATCTATAGCTAGTAGGTCAGAAGCATAGGTGACAACCTGAGCTTGCAACTGGCATCTTAATGGTGTGTGTGAAGGGCGGGGGAGGGGTGGCAGTCTTGTGGGACTGAGTCCTGAATCTATGGGGTCTGACACTATCTCCAGGTACACAGTGTCAGAACTGAGTTAAATTATAGGACACCTAGGTGGGGTTGCAGAGAATTGCTTCGTGTGGGAAGAAACCTCCACACATTTGGTGACCAGAAACGTCATGAGTGAACTGTTCTGTGTGAGTAGTAAAGGAGACTCACAGGGAAGGAACACACACTGGGGAAGAATGAGATTTTTCCCTACATAGGAGGAAGAAAAAATTGAGATCTTCCTTTACAAATATACTAACTGGGTACTTCATGATAATTTATTTCTGTATGAAAACATCAAGAAATGATATGATAATGTCTAGAGGCCTGGGTTTCAGAATATCAAAGCAAGAACGACCTCAATCTCCTAAATTTGCCAAATCATAAACTGTGAAAATATCTTACACTTGAAGTAATATTATCAAATACTTTTATAGAGAATACATTTTCCAGTTATTTTACATCCATTATTTCAACTGATCCTCATAATAGCCTCATGATTTAGACAGTAATAATTTACTGATTCTTTGTATATGGAAACTGAGGCTACAAAATACTGACATGACTTTTCCATGGTCACACTAAGCTGATCTGATAAAAGGGTTTATGAGAAATTTTCTTTGATGTGCATATAAATGAGCTCAAGTTAACTTTATTTTCCATCTTACTAACCAGGATTTTGATATCAGACATCTCTCCCCATCTATAGTAATGTCTATAAAGTGGGAAGCCTGTACAATAAAAGATGTATCCAGTCATGATAACATTTCTAAGAATTTTCCATTTCCTCCCATATGACAAGGATTTGATGACATTAGCATCATTCTTTTTTTTAATGTTGGTCAAGAACATGACATTCCATTCCATATAAAGTAGAAAACCCCATTTCCTCCTGCAAGAAATGAAAGAAAGGCAGCCACCATGGGGAACAGCATGAAGCTTCCTTTAAAAATAGAATCACCATATGATCCAACAGTCCCACTCCTGGACATATAGCTGGAGAAAACTATAATTTGAAAATATACACACACCCCAGTGTTCATAGCAGCACTATTTACAATAGCCAAAACATGGAAGCAACCTAAATGTCCATCAACAGATGAATGGATAAAGAAGATGTGGTACATATACAAAATGGAAAGCCATAAAAAGAATGAAATGATGCCATTTGCAGCAACATGGATGGACCTAGAGATTATCATACTAAGTGAAGCAAGTCAGACAGAGAAAGACAAATACCATATGATATCACTTATATGTGGAGTATAAAAGAAATGATACAAATGAACTTATTTATAAAACAGAAACAGACTCGCAGACACAGAAAACAAACTTATGGTTACCAAAGGGGCAGGATAAATTAGGAGCTTGGTATTAGCAGATATACACCACTGTATATAAACAAGATAAACAACAAGGTCCTACTGTATAGCACAGGGAACTATATTCAATACAACACTGTAAATCAATATTGTTCGATAAAAAAAAGAAAAGAAGCAGCAAGGAAGGCAGATTTTTTTAAAGAATATGAGACAAGATATTCGATGGCAACTCCAGTCAACCATGTAAGAACACGGTGATTAATTTAGCTGGACATTTTCCTTCATATTTTGCAGATATTTTCCATCTCCATTTTTATTTACTAATATTGCAATGACTTCAGTTTAGTGCCACCACGTGCTAATTTTATCCAAGTCACATGTAATTAACCCCTCAAAATCATCATCAAACATGGTAACATAGAATAGACCTAATTCCAATCTCAGGATGACTAGAGTATCACATTGTAGGGCATCTGATAAAAGTTAATTTAACTTAGTCGATAATTCTTCCACTCTTTACCTCATGGTAGCAAGTACAGTAACAGCAGATATGATTATTTTAAGGTCATCATAGTTAGGGATGTTTATTTTTTCCGTTAAAAGGATGGGTGATGTTTTTACATTGTTTCTAATGGGCTAGTCTCTTCTTACTTTTTACTGACTTCAAGAAAATCATTAGAGATGCCAGTGAATTTGTTAGCATATTCTCTTCACGTCGCAAGGTCCATATTTCCCAAGTTGGAAATTTCTATACATATCCATCTTTCTTAGCACTTCAGCCCCATTTGCCTCTTTTAATCAATAAGCTATATTGACAAAATTTTAATTACTCCCAGAAAGTGCACACCTGTTTTGATTTTTGTTATTTTCCTTTAGAGAACAAAATGAGTCAACTGGTTTAGTAGCTTACTTTGCTCCCTCTTTGAACTTCAGCTTTCTCCTCTAAGACAAAATAGTGTCTAACTTATTGATTCATTTGCAAAGAGAAAATTTTTAAAAATCAGAGAGTGAGATGAAATATCTAGCTCTGTTAACAAGTAGGCAAAGATGTAAAAGGCGGTATAATTGGCTTGAAAAAAAGTTGTCTTATTTTAAGCAAACTCACATTGGAAAAGGCACTTCATAATTATAATCATGCATGAAAAGTACAGCAACCATCCAGGGTTATCTAAATGTGTCTGACTCTCGATGCTCCTTCATGCAAATAATAAAACCACCACTTCTGTGAACTCGCAAGCAATGCTGATCCATTCAGCCTGCTGAGAAGTCAAGTGTTTAACTATCTTCCTGTTCCATGATTTCGGCAAGGTTAACATCTATCTGAAAAACCCAAGGGATTCTGCCCAAATTAACTTACGATTGGGTATTTACACTCTCATTTTTCTCATAGTTTTATTTTACTGGTGTAATTGAGATGTAATAAATGTAGGGCATGTTGCAAAAGAAAAGCAGGTGAATAAATATCTCCAAATCCAGCTAGAGGAGACCCCCTTTCATCTCAGCCTACTGCTAAGGAAATAGATTAGATCCACATTTTCTGAACTCTCCCATCTAAATTGATAGAACTAAGAAGGGATGTGGCATACCCAACTACAGAGTATTAGTTTAGGAAGACCAAAATCAATCTAAAAGAATAACATCTTTCAAGTTAAAACACACACACACACACACACACACACACTCACAAACATTTTCTTCAAAAGATAAGGGCAACAAGGAGAAAATAAATTAGATGTGATGGTTCCAGTTCTGGGACTCTATACTTTTAAATTCTAAAACAATTAGGCAACAAAACCGACAGACTACATCACATACTAAGGTCGTTAAACTTAGCTTTTAGAATTATAGAAATGATATCCTACCCTCATTTTGGACAAGATTGATTTTCCAGTATAAAAAGGCTGAAAAAGAATAAGAAACAAGAAGCATAAAAGTACTTACAACTGATCGGATGTTATTTTCTTTCACCAGTTTCAGAGATGATTTATAGCAATTTGCAAGGTCTTCCTTGTGGGAACCATTAATATGGCCTCTGGCTATTGGTCCTACGGTATGGATAACATCTGTAAATACAAAAGGAAGGAAAAATAGGATAAGCAAGATATTTTTCACTTTTCACATAATTGGTGCTTTATTTATTTTAGGTATTTGTGTTGGAGCTTGGAGACAAGCAAGCTAAGAAATACTGATGATGCAAATGCTTCTCTGGTAAAAGATTTTAGATAGCACAGCTTTTTAAAGTAGGCAAATTTCCAGGAAGGTGATAATTGTGAAAAGGAATCCCCTACCAGTAAATTTTTCCATCGCTACTGGTCAGATCCAAGCATAACAGATTATAATATAAGGTGTGAATAATTGGCACGCTGGCAGAAGACAAATCCTCAGTGGGAAATAAACTGAGAAATAGTTGCCTACAAAATGAACATTCTGAATTGACATGGGAAGGAAGTACCAATCTTACACATCACCTTACTTATAAATAAGACAATAGTATCAGGCATTGTACACAATAAAGAAGGGCAAGTTTCTGGAAATATGTCAAAAGAATTTATAATAATCAGTAATAACACTAAAAGGGTTATTTTTTAATTTAATTTATTTTTTAGTACAGCAGGTTCTTATTAGTAATCTATTTTATACATATTAGTGTACACATGTCAATCCCAATCTCCCAATTCATCACACCACCACCATGACCCCTTTCCCCTCTTGGTGTCCATATGTTTGTTCTAAGTCAATAAAGGTTGTAAGAAATAGACTAAATTTTAATCCAAATTACTTGAAAATGCCTTGTAACTCCTGCTTCTCAGTCTTATCTGTTAATCTGGATTATAAACTTATTTAAATGATGTGAATAACAATAACTAATCAACTTTGATCAAAAAAGAAATTCAGTCATTAGAATATTATAATGAAAATAAATGACTTGCTTTGGCTAATCAGTATCACTTAATTTCAAAAACAGTAACAAGAGGATAAGAACGCTTTACCAAAATGCAACTATGGAATAGTTTTAAATGGCATATGAAATTTAAATAGCAGAAAATAAATCACTAAGAGAAAGATCTTTATTAATTGTCTGCTAAATGTCAAGAGTATTATTTAATGTTGAGAAAATCCCCAAATGTTGACTTCAACTTTTAATGACTTAAAACAGTATTTAAACCCTTGTCAGATAATGTTGAAGATGATATCTTGTGATCAAAATAGGCAGAAACCTCATTAGTGAGTTTATGCAGATGTTATTTCACAGACAAACCTGGCTTTAAAGTGAGAACCGCTACGACATATTAATAGAACGAGAGGAAAAAGGGAGATTAGGTTGTATTTAGCAAAAAACAAAACAAAACCAAACAGACACACAGACACACACACACACTAATATTGTTTTTGTAATAACAGACAAGAATTGCAACAGGATGTCCCAAAGCAGGTTCAGTAAGATATGGGTTTAAAGGTCAATTAAATTTGGGGATCACCAGGTGAGATTAAGTCAATCAGTTACCTTAGTGTAGGGTTCCTCTGGACACTTAGGATGCTACAATGAATTGTGAGTCTCCACAAGGGAGGGGTGTGATGAACACAGAACGCTCTGTTTCCAAAATACATTTGACTAAACCTAAGGTTTGCAGATTCCCTCATGGGCCTAAGTTTCCACAAATTAACCTGTGCCCTGTTATTCCAGGGCAATTTTGGCACCCCCCCTTGCCATTGTTGAAGGTGAAATCTATGTTTGTTGTTTCTTTTGTTTTATTTGTTTTCTTAAACCTCATTCCCAGTGCCTCTGTCCATCAAATACCATATAAAAGAGCAACAGGATATCACCTTGGTTTCCTTATTTTGTGGATGGAGAAGGTCAAGAATAAATGTCTCTTATCCAGGTCATAAAGATGTGTCTACTTTTGCCAAGTGAACACAGGGCTTAGGGGCATTAATGGGAAGGAGGGAGAGAGAGAGAGAGAGAGAGAGAGAGAGAGAGAGAGAGAGAGAGAGAGAGAGAGAGGGAAGTCCATAAAGGCTGGAAATAATGACAATAAATAAATGTTTCCTTTGCTTTCTCCCTTAGCCATCTTTCTCTAACTTACATGGAATTTTTGAAAAATTATTCCTTGCATTTCTTCACTTCTCCATTTAATTTAAGTCTGAGGACAAACAGCCAATAAAAGAGCATCCTCAACATCAAAATATTGATCTCTGTTGGTTATGCTCTGCATTAAATTTACAGCATCCAAGATCAAGTGTTATTATCGACCAATATCACAACCTCTCAGATCCACAAACCTATAAGGCTCGAAAGGAAATTTTCTTCATTATTTTAATTGTTTATAGTACTTATGGGTGACTCTGACACACCAAGGAGTTCCCCCTTTTCCTGTTATAAAATTCAGTCAGGAGGCCTGTTTTCTGATTCCAGCTCCAGCCCTGACTAGTGGAGTAACCCAGATGAAGCCATCCTTTCATTGGTCCCTGCCTTGGTTTCCTTATCCACAAAATGAATCAGCTGCTTAGATGATCTCTGTGGTCTCTTCTGTGCTTGTGGCATCATTAGTATTTAACCTTGTAATGGAGACAGATGGAGTACAGAATGATGTCTGGGCAGTTAAAAGGACTTTAAACACTGTTAAGTGGCTCTCAAGCATTTTGAGTATAAGGATCCTCTTTTTCATATCAAAAGTCTTATGGTCTACCCTTTCACAGTAGCAGTTTCAAAATCCACTGATTGAGAACAAGTTAGAGAAAAACAGCTATTAAAACCTCAATGATGCTTTGTATTAATTTACATTTTATTAAACACAATACAATCTTCAGAGTGGACATATGCATGTGAGATACACGAGATACATGCATTCAATTTATGCAATTATCTTGCACATGAATTTGTGGATTCCATGGTATAAATAAGATAATGTAAATAGAAGTGTTTCATCTGATGCCTGGTACAGGCAGACACTCAAGAAATACTAATTATCAGCAGCAGTGGCATCCCAGGCATCCTGAGCATACAGGCAGGAGTGGCAGTTACCTTTCCTCTGGTGTGGAAAGAGCACCAGACTGTAAGCCCTAAGATCTGATTATAATTGTCAGAAGTCCCAGATCTGTCACTAACCAGCTGTTGACCTTGGGCAAGTCATTCTTCTCTTTGGGCTTTGGTCTTAAAACCTAAAAGGAGTTGAATAAGATGGCCTCTAAGATTCTTTGCAGCTCTCAAATACAATCCCTCTTCTACATGTCTATCAAGAATTAAGCTATAGTTTCTGAGTAGTCTAATTCACTACTTTCCAGACAAATGAACATCAGTCATGGTTCAATTTTCTCCAACATGCCTATACAATGAAATGCAAACTGGCACCATTCCCAGAGACAGTGGTTAACCATATCTTTCCAAATTACACATGTAGACTCCTTTTGGTATAATAATTCGATTTCTAGGAATATATTCTGTGGATGATATGCTTGGAGACAACCTAAATGTCCATCAGTAGGGGACTAGTGAAATAATTGTACATTTATACAATGAAACATTATGCTTCTGGAAAAAGGACAATGAAGGTATTTATGTATGAATATGGAAAGATATTCAGGATATATTACTATGGAAGAAAAAGAAAGAAACAAAGAAATAGAGAGAGAGAAAGAGAAGGAAGGAAGGAAGGAAAGGAGGGAGGGAGGGAGGGAGGGAAGAAGGAAGGAAAGAAGGAAGGAAGGAAGGAAGGAAGGAAGGAAGGAAGGAAGGGAGGGAGGGAGGGAGGGAGGGAGGGAGGGAGGGAAGGAGAGAGGGAAGAAAAGAGATGCAGAAATGTTAAGCATGGTACCATTAGTGTAAAAATACCTCCACAGATGTAGAAAAGAATGCACATTTGTTTTAATATATGTATAAAATATCTCTGGGAGGATAAACAAGTAATTAACAGCAGTGGTTAACCTATGAAAACTACAAGGATAGGGCCAAATATGGGAAGAAGATACTTCACTGTTTACTAATATTTTTGATGTTCAAATTATGTGAATGTGTTACCTATACAAAAATTAAGTATTAAAACAAAGATCATATGGTTAAACCAAGTTCCTGAATTCCATCTACCATATTCCTACAACATATAAAGACTGTTAATGTGCTCTCTAAAGATGATCTTATATCACTATAAATAAGAAAATACACTTAAAAATATTTACATAATTTCAAGGGATTTAAAATAATAACTCCACTAGGTATATTTTTCTTTTATTTTGCTACTCTCAATAATCTCTTTATATAAAACAATTATTTTCAGGGTTTAAATGGTAGGAAAAATGGCATTTTTTACCTATATGGCTTATATCTATATTTAAAGTTTTACTATAATTTTAATATGCAAATTGAGTCTTAGATACCTTACAGTGAATATGTAGGACAGGAACATATTTCTCAGGTATCTCAGTTACCAAAGAATTTTGTATAATGGTCAAGAATTTTTAGAGATGAAAAGGCCAGTAGAGAAAATTTAATCTATTTTCCCTTGCTCAGTGGATCCACAGGAGAAAGAATTATGCCCAAAGTCACAGATCAGTGTGGGGAGACACACTATCACAGAGACAATATGATTGTCTCTGTGTGGCTACTTATTGAATGAAATGGCATACATTTGTATATATAAAGTTTGTCATGCTTATCATGAATTCCATTACTTTAGCCTCATACTTTGTATACATGCAAATTCTGATTGGCTATTGCTGTGCAAGAAATTACCCCCAAACATGATAACTTAAGACAACAATGCTTTATTATTTTTTATGGCTTTTCTGGATCAACAATTCTGAAATGGCTCAACTAGGGGGTCTGGCACGGAGCCTCTCATATGGTTGTAGTTGGGTAGTGGCTGGCAGTGGAATAGTGTGGGTTCCAGCAGCTAAGGACCGGCCCGCCAGACATCTCTCCCTCTTCCTGTGGTCTCAGGGACTTTCCATGGGGGCCAGTTTGGGTTTCCTTATGGAAGCCTCAGAACAGTCAGCTTGCTCACATGACAGCTCAGGGCTCCAAGACCAAGTGCGCCAGAGGTGGAAGCTGTGTTATCCTTTCTATCCCAGCCTTGGGAGCGACACAGTGTTACCACCACTGTACCCTGATTGGTTGCAACTGTCACAAAATTCCACCCATTTCAAGTGGAATCACGCAGACTTCACCTCTTGATGGGAGAAGTAGCAAAGCATCTGTGGACATGTTTTAAAACGGGCACAATGAAGGATTCCCCAGACACCTGGGGCTTTTGGGGGGTTAGCATGTTTATCAAATACCAAGTGTTGTGGTAGATAAATAAGATATCATAGGAAAAACTGATATGATTATTTCCATGCAGTCATTCATGAAAACAGTATGGAGGTTCTTCAAAAAATTAAAAATAGAACTACCATATGATCCAACAATTACACTTCTGGGTGTTTATTCAAAGGAAAGAAAAACATCTCAAATAGATATCTGCACCCCCATGTTCACTGCAGCATTATTTACAACAGCCAAGATATGGATATAACCTAAGTGTTCATTGATGGATGAATGGATAGAAAAAATGGGTTTTATATATATAAACAATGGAATATTATTCAGCCATAAAAGTGAAGGAAATTCTGCCACTTGTGATAAGATGGATGGGACTTGAGGGCATTATGCTAAGTGAAATAAGTCAGAGAGAGGAAGACAAATACTGTATGATCTCACTTACATGTAGAATCCAAAAAAAAAACAAAAACCCAGCAAACTCATAGATACAGAGAACAGATCGACGGTTGCCAGAGGCTAGGGGCAGGAGGGGATGCATGAATGGATGAAGGAGGTCAAAAGGTACAAACTTTCAGTTATAAGATAAGTCCTGGAAATATACTGCACTGTATGGTGACTATAGTTTCTAATACTATATTGTATATTTGAAAAGTTGCTAAAAGAGTAGATCTTAAGAGTTCTCATCAGAAGAAAGAAATCTATTTCCAGTATGAAGTTCTCAGACCTATTATCTTTATAAGTCAACTGCTGATTTAATTAAAAAATCACAGCTAGAGAAAGACTGAATATGAAATGAATATGCTTATCAATTGTAAATACAATCTAATTTGGAGATCACAATATGACTGTAGCTCCTAGACAGAACTGCCTGGCCCAGCACTAACTTTGTTGTTTCTTCTGTCTTAAAGTCTGTAGGCAAAGGAAAGGGCAGGGATGGCTGTTACAGAATCAGCATCGTATCTCACTGTGAGCAATGAAAATAATGTTGTTTCCCTAAATTGTCCAGCTCCACATTCCAGAAATGAAGAGCAGCCTTCATGCACTTGAAGCCCTTTCTTACACAACTGAGGAAAGCCAAGAAAACAGCAATGCGGTCTAAACATTTAATCAACATCTCAAATGCAAGCCCTGGAAGAGGTATGCAAAATGGGATGGCAGGTCGTTTTGTACTTTATCTGACTAAAGTGTGGCAAGACAAATCGAGCCTGATTTTGTTCATCTATTTCTGAAATCAATCAGCCTATAAATCAGCTCTTTTGTTTTGAAGCTATAACCACCACCTTGTGCTCCCCCTACCTCGTTCTATCCTGGGAAATTAGTCTGAAGTCTATAGAAAAGGAGGGTAGGATGGAAGGTTGTCTTTGAAGGGGGTGCCGGAGGGAGTATGCTTTCATTTCCAAACGTGTAAATTGAAAAATGTGCAATTGGAATGCCAAATAAATATTGAAAGCAGGAGAATCATTTACTAAGATTCGATCGGACTTCCGCATGATAAAACAAATGCAGCAAAAACATTCTGCGAAAAAATATTAGCATAATGAATTTTAAAACAACTGAGGGAACACATATAGGTTGCTCTCATCGTTTTCCATCTGAGAAGCAACTGTGCTACATTCAAACTGTTAATGAAGAGTCAGACCAAGAGTAGAATCAATTACACGTTGCTTTCATTCACTCCACTCTTGTATTCATAAGCATAATCGGGCCATCTAACAGACTGCATAATGATGTTGTGCCCTGTCAATCATATTCAAATTGCATGAATTTTAAGGAGAAAAACCAATGCATGGAATTAAATTGATTTTCTTTTCTAGAGCTACAACCACAAAACCAAGCACTAAAAGTATTATTTGCAAATCTTATTGGCCAATTTATATGATAAGCACCACCAATCTGCAACTTGAAACAGAATACTTGAAGTTCAGTTAACGGGAAATTGAATTACCACCTGATAGCATTACAAAGTAAATGCTGTCTTTTTTCTCCATTTAGGGCAATGTTTTCAGATACACATTTCCAGAGCTTGTTTTTATTATATTTCAAGAAACAATCAATTGTCCATAAGATGTTCCTTTTCAGTCTACAGCAGACATCAGTTAGATTGGATTTCAGCTGCAGCATGTTTCTAAATTTGGATTATTCTCTCATACATTTCTTCAGCTGCATGTTTGATTTCTTTCCATGTTCAGAAAGACTAGTCATACAGCTTTGCGCATGAGTTTGGGATAAGCCAGCACTTAACAATGTTATTTTCTAGTGGATTTTCCTTTGAGTCTGTGAGTTGAGCCTGTTAGATTTCCCTCCAGTGTTCTTGGTTATAAAGGGCTTCTAGTTAACCCTAGTTCACCTCTCTTAGCCTCCTTGGTGCTGTGGTTCCCTAAATAAAATGTCTACGTCTATGTCTACGCCTAAGATTAAATACACAGTAGCTAAACACCATTTGCATTTTACAGCTGATAAAGGCACCCTGAATGCACTGTCAAAGCTTGAAGGAGTACACCCAGCTCAGTTCGAGGTTTGAATCCCATTTTTACATTAAAATGTGACAGTGTTGCCACATTTTGGGCATCTTGTGCTGACAATGTTTCATGTTTCATTGACTTCAAAGTTGTGAAGTTTTAAGCTTAAGTTGTGAGGGTCAAGTTTTAAAATAATACTTGAGCAATTTCTACCAAAATGTTATCCTCCATATTAAAAAAAGAAAGAAGGAAAGAAAAGAAAGAAGGAAGGGGCAAAGCTCATTTTAAATTTTTTACTAGCTCTACCTCTTCTGCCAAAAGTTTATTTTAGGTCAGTCCTATTGATGGGACTGTGTCCTATTTCAACTGGACACCTACACATAAGGGTCTATTTGCAATAATATAGATTGAAATTTGTATAAAAGGGATATCCTGTGGTCAGCCATTTATAGAATCTTGGAGATTCCACAGGGTATTGGGGGCATCTGCATTACAATAGTGTTATTTCCAACAGAGAGGGGTCTCAGAGGGACTGTGGGAAGCTGAATTTTCTGCAAAATTCCAACATTTCACTATCATTTTAGAATGAACCAAAAGAGAACACATCCTAGAAGGAAGTGAGTCAAATACATGGCATTTTTAATACTTCAATAGCAGGGGTGAGAGGAGGTGGAGGTCCGGATAGACAATATGACTTTTTCAAGGAAAATAATAATAAGGTCTTTGTTCTGGTTCAAGGGATGGATGGCAATTGGCAGCCTTTTCAGAGAGATGCAAAACCAGTACTTTATGAAGACACAAGGGGAAAGTAGGCTTTAAAAATTCTATGTAGTGAGTAAAAATAAATGAACGTCAGTCCCCTCCACAGGGTAACTCTACAAATGTGGAATCTAGGCTGGGACTGAAGTGTGCAGAGGGGTCAGTGTGCTTGTTTGTCAACAGCCTTCCTTTATAGCTCCCTTGCCACCACAAGTATGGACTAGAAAGGCTTTTTTGCAATCATTCACTTAGTCATTCTCTCCTTTTTTAAATAAATAAATCCACTAAGTGCCAGGTACATAAGGTAATTGCTCTGTTCACTCACACCAAACAGGTCTTGTGTTTTTTCTGACTACAGGCCTTATCCTGTATCCTTTCCTCCATCCTTGCCTCTCAAGATCCTTCCCATTCCATGAAACTCAAAAAGAAGTGACCTTCCTTGAAGATATGATCCATGAACCCCACTACATGAACTAAACTGAACTCAGTTCTCCTCTTCTGGTCTCCAATAACACTTTCATTTGACCATTTACATGACTTTTAACATGAACATTTCTGTACACACAACTAAGAAGATTCCATCAGTCAGAGCTCTCCAATAACACAGCATTCTGCCTGAGGAGGCAGGGAATTTCCTGTCATCAGAGGCAATCAAATATGACTATGTATGCATCGAGATTCCTTCTAACTCTGTGATGTTATTCTGTGTTTCCTGTCTTCATGTGGAGACTACGCTTCCACCGCAGAAAACATGACCAATCTATGTCTGAGTCTCCTGGCAAAGCCAAGAACTCTATGGGAACAATTGCCTAATAGATAATTAGTGAATCTGTGAGTGATTCAGTAAAAGTTGGCCTGATATAATCAATCTAATCAGAGATGATAAACTGGATTAGAGGAAACAATGAGGTGAAATGGACAGACTAGACTGAGCAAGTAGTGGAATGTAGTTTGACTGGTTCAGATCATTCAACATAAATTTTTATAGAACTAAGAATCTGTTTCTTCACAGAAAGACTTAGCAAAGCCTGATCAAAGATTTCCTAATAAGTGCACTACAATTTAAACACACACACACACACACACACACACACACACACACACAATTCTAATACCATCACACTTTTTAGTAAAAGCTATAAGATTCTTTCCCAAGACTTCCAACAGAAAAAAAAAAAAAAAGTGTGCAGTGACTCCTTTGCCTTTTTCTGCAAGAGATAATTAAATGCATTTTTAAAATGTGTCACTTCCCTCGTCTGCACATGGTTCATTTTAGAATAAATTGGCTTTGTTCTAGAGATTGGTTTTGGCTCTCAAATCACAAAATGGAAAATTGCAGATTCTCTACATGTCTTCTCAAAAAATTAATGGGATCACTTTTCGCGTTTCTTTAAAAAGTGACATTTGGGTATAATGAACCCACCTCTCCATCAAAATAAACCAGGTTTAATTTCTCCCTGAGACCAGTACATTCATAAGACTCCACTGGACTACAGCTACTCCATACATTTACACCTGTACTCTCTTCTGGGTTGCACTTTCATGGTATAAACATCCACACAAGGCTCTACATCTAATTTTCTAGAGGAACAGTTCTATTTAGAAAAGACAACTGAGAAGGACAGAACATTTTAAGAATGAGATTAACATTGATTCTAAAAGAAAAAATACATGGAAATTTCTATACTATGAAGTTGCATTTTTCATGAGTTCACTTATACGAATTCAACAATATGAACAAGGGGTTAGGAGGAGTGAGAATGACAAAATATTTAAATAATAAGGACTATTTCACTAAACATTTCCACAATGAGTGTTTGCTCTCGCATGAACATGAACTTACATTGCTGGACTCCAAGAGATCAGGCTGCATTCCCACCTACCTCTCAGACATGATTGGCTCTTTGTGCAAAACAGAAGCTGTTTTCAAACTTTTTGGTTTTGGAACCTCTTTATACTCAAAAATAACTGAGGACCTGTGAGAGCTTTTGTTTTGGTGGGTCATATCTATCACACAAGAAAACAAAAGCACATATACTATTAACTATCAGGAAAATGATGCCATCACATGTCATGTAACCTCTGGAAAACTACACTGCACGCTCAAGAGAGAAAGAAAGTGAAAATGCAAATAATCTCTGAATATTATTATGAACATGGTATTGACCTCACAAATCCCCTGAAAGAGGTATCCCTAAATCACGCTTTGAGAATTGCTACACTAGAGCTTCTTTCTGTGCAGATCTAGTAACTAAAAATAAATATTCCCACTTCTAATGGAAAATTGGCACCATTAACTACTTCATCTGGTTCTCAAGTTTGAAGAAACAGTGATCTCTTTCAACTCTATAGGGAAAACCAGACGTACTGGTCTTGTTAAGAAATGGTATTTCTCTGTTTCAACTTTTGTATGAGTTAAGGGATTTTAAAAGAGTAATCTTAACTGAATGCAATTTTTGTCTTTAGGATATAAAGATTCTCAATCTTTAGAACTTAACTTCTCTTTCCATTTCTGTGAGACAGTGATCAGATCCTTTCTACTCGCCAGCTGCTTGAGAATAGAGATGCTCTTCTTAAATAAGCAGTTTGCTTACTTAAGACTAGTCCAGATCTAGTAATTAATACAGATATCCCCTAAATATAAATATCCAGTCCTAGTAACTAGGACTCAAGGAAGAAAGTCTAAGATGATTCCTACCAGATCAGTTGATTCTAGTAGAGAAGAAAATGGCAGGCACAGCTTTTTAAACAAGAATCCTACCAGACATCACAGGATAAAGCAAAGACAGATCCTTCAGGATCACGCATTCCCAAGAGAAATCATGACAACGGTTTCCTTCCTTATGCTTCCTTCTTCATAGAATGAGTTGGAAGCTACTAAAGGGAAGGAGACCAGCTAACATTAAACCAGGTTGGCAGGAATGAGAAAGGACACAGATAATTCAAGAAACTTAAAGGTTCTGGCCAATTTTGATGATGGTTTCAAGGTGGGTGGGAGAAAAGAAAGGGAAGAGTCAAAATTCATCCAAAGTAACTCCACTCTGGGTGACTGAGGGGACGACAGAAATGGGGAAATCAGAATATATAGTAATTGAGGTCCAACTTATGGTTGGTCCAACTTATGGTCCAACTTATGGCTTGTCAAGTCTTCTAAAAATCTATGCTTAACATAAAAATAAAATGCAGAAAGGGGACAAAAATAAGAGAAGAATTAGCAAGACAAACAAACAAAACTTGTACAGTTGAAGGTAACTAACTTTCCTTGTATCAAGGTACTTTTTTTTTACCTTCTTCCTTGCCTATTTTGGGTCTGACATAGAATCACTCAGGGGAAGACAAGATATCACTGAGCCTTTCAAACATGATTCATTGTGAGGCTGAGATTCAAAGATGTGCCTCTGCAAGATTATTTAGTGGAAACCATTAATGTAAAACCACTCAAAGAAAACCAAGAGTTCTTTCCATAGTAATTCAGATGCTAACAATGGAATGTTTGCCTGGAAGCTTTGATAATTAAGCAATGAATACCAGATTTTAAAAGAAAGAAATACATGTAGATAAATAAATAACATCTGGTGATTGATTCTCTAGTAATATACTATTGTGTAGGCCAATGAATAAATATTCCAATTTTTATTTGGAAATGGGGTCATGCTTGAGTGATATGATAATATGATGAGAGAAACAGGCAGAGTAAAATAATGGGGAGTTTATTATGAGTAGGAAAATATTTTATATTATAGGGAAGTGTCTAAAGATGGTCACTAGAATGTGTAATTATAATCAGATAGAATGATATCAGGGGACTATTACTCAGCTATCAAAAGAAACGAAATTGAGTTATTTGTAGTGAGGTGGATGGACCTAGGGTCTGTCATACAGAGTGAAGTAAGTCAGAAAGAGAAAAACAAATACCGTATGCTAACACGTATATATGGAATCTAAAAAAAAAAAAAAAGGTTCTGAAGAACCTAGGGGCAGGACAGGAATAAAGATGCAGATGTAGAGAATGGACTTGAGGACATGGGGAGGGGGAGGGTAAGCTGGGACGAAGTGAGAGAGTGGCATGGACAGATATACACTACCAAATGTAAAATAGACAGCTAGTGGGAAGCAGCTGCATAGCACAGGGAAATCAGCTCGGTGCTTTGTGACCACCTAGAGGGGTGGGATATGGAGGGAGGATATATGGGTATATAGGTATATGTATAGCTGATTCATTTTGTTATATAGCAGAAACTAACACACCATTGTAAAGCAATTATACTTCAATAAAGATGTTGAAAAAAAAAAAGAATGATATCAGGAAAGAGCAAGAAAACAAGTCTTCACATCCCAATGGAAAATCCCACTCATGAACTGGGTAAACTTGTGGGAAGTTTACCCACAAGCTTTTACTGGGAAAAGTAATTTTACCTTTCTTCTCCTCTCTGTAAAAACAGAATAATATTTATTTTTCAAGTTCATAATGGGGACTAAATTAGCCACTATATGTGAAAGCATCAAGCACAGTACCTGGCATGTAGTAGGTGAACTCTAACTTGATTGATTATCGTTAGTACTTGTAGTTAATTGTATTCACAGTGTGCATAAGTAGGATAACAATAAGCTCTTTCATATCTAATCAGTATTTCATCGTTACACTCTCAAAATTCATAACTATTCATAGAAACCGATTATGTCAGAATTTATATTTTACTGGTTTCTTTGCTTCTACTATTTCTTGGATCCCTGGTTTTCTCTTTCTTAAACTCTTTTTTTCCCTCAAATATTTGGGTAATTCTTTCAGAGATGGTCTGTAGCTGGGAATTTTCCAAGTCACTAGATTTTCTAAAGCTTTTAGTTCATTCTCATTTCTGAATGTTAGTTTTCCAGCATATATGACTCTAGGTTCAAATTAATTTTTCTCTCAGAATTTTGACGATTTTGCTTCATTTCCTTCTACCACGAGAAAAAGCTAGTTTGATTTTTACACCTCCATAAGTTGAGTTGGATTTCTTTTCCTCCCCAGAAGTTTTAGGAACTTCCAATTTATACTTGGAATTCTGAATTCTGTCTAGGTTCTTTTAGGACAGGAATGCTTTTTTCTCTTTTAGTTATGAAGTTATTACTACTCTTTCCTTTTCTCCATTCATTCTAGAAGTCTTAATAGATGGGTTATATATGTCTGGGCGTAAATCTCAATTGTTTTTACTTTCTCTTAAATATAACATTTTAACTGCTGCACATTTTAGACTATTTCTTTGACTTATTCTTTGCATCAGTAAGTTTTCAGCTGTTTCCTTTCCATTATGCATCCCTTCATTTGAAATTTCTGTTCTTGTTTTAACTTCCTGGAATTTTTATTTCTCCCTCTCTTGTTAGAACATCTTTTTCTAACTTCTACATGTATTGAATATAATTCTTTTCTCTAACAGCTTTTTTACTGTATATAAATCATTTTGTTGCCCAGGCTAATACTCCGTTATAGCTATCTCTCAGTGGATCTGAATTCACTTAACATATACCTTCACACTTTTTTTTTCTTGATACTTCTAGAGACCCATACAAATTATATGCATTTTCATCACATTGTTATTTATAATGCAAATAATTAATCCCTTGTCAGGGCATCTCTAATAAGAAAGAAAAGTATTTGTAATGTTGTAATTGATGACTGAATTATATAAATAGACATTTTAACAAGGAATATATTTCTCATGCAGCTAACAAAAGGATTATAGAAATTGCTAAGATCTTCACAGTTTTTTTTAATATTAAAAGGTATGATTTTATTTTCCCAACATGATAAAACAGCATATGCTTCCAAATTGCAAATACACACACACAGGAAAAAATAAAGAGAAAAAAGAGGAATATATTCGGTGTTTTCATGACTCAGAACATATCCATCCACAACATTCTAGCTATTTCATAGAGCTTCTTTTAGAACTGATGACAACATTCCAAACCAGACCTATTTTAGACCCCATTTTTAATAAATATTATACACTTTAAATAAAAATGGATTACATGTTTTCCAGAAGAGAATAGTTCAAATTTGAAGAGTTGTTTTTAGATACCTATTATGCATTAATTACAAATCTTATTTAAACTACTTAAACTAAAAGCAATATTTATTTCTACCCTCACTAGTAGATCTATATGCCTTGTTACACACTTAGCTGTCCAGAGATATTTAAAGCAGAAACATATCAAGCAGCTGAATTATTTTCTAAAGCATCCTTGCAGTGCAGCATTTCAAAAACACAGAAGGCAACATCAATAACATGTTCTGATAGGATTTTAACAATTTTACTGCTTATTTCATTCTGAAAGACTCATGTCTTAGTTCTCTCTACTACAGTAAATGGACTGCAAGACACTGCTGTATAATAAAGAACAACAAAATTAACCTAATGGAATTATCATTGACAATTTTATTGATGAAATAGTACAAAAGTTTCCATAGGATTGAACCAAATATCTTTTGTTATTTTTTGCCTTTTAATGTTCTTATTAAATGGAGAAAAAGTCATAAAGAACACACAGATGCAATCAATTTATAGAATTTCACGAAGACAACTTTAGTCCCTTTTCAAATGTATACTCTGGGCCTAAGAATCTATCCATGAGGTAGGAATCCCTGGGATTCCCTCAGAGCCCTCACTTAGGTTCTAGAAGCTTGTGAAAGGCCAAATTCTGCACGTGCTGGAAGCAAATGATGGCATCCCTCTAAATGGCTCAAGTCACCACTGTCCTGGACACAGCCAGAGAAGAATGAGGCCATATCTGGTCTTGGCCTGGGAGCTGGAGTAAACACAAAAGGTTAAAGGAGAAATAAAGGGTTTTTCCTGTTGTTGAAAGAGAAAATTTCCCTTGGACTTTTCTTGTGCTAGAAAGAGCAACTTCCTTCCCAGGACATGGCTGATTGTATTTGTAGCTTCTGATAAATCTGGCTTTATCATATCATTCCCGTGAAGGCTCTATGGGCTCATCAGAGGTATATGGCCTCTCACAAACCACAAACTTTTACTGATATCTTCCTCATTATTCTTTATGACATGCTCCTGCCAACTTGTATGAATGCCTTCATTCAAGGAATAAGGCTTAGAACCAGAGGAGCCCACACCTGGACATACAGTCCCTCCTATGCCAAGGCTTTGGCTTACCTTCACTTTTATGGGTTTCCCTTACCATGAATTTTCCTACCCAGGGTGAACTCTGTCTATATTAGAACGCTTGACTGAAAATAAGAGACCTCTGAAGGCAGTTCTTTGGCAGGAAGACCTCCCTGTAGATATTGATTTTGGCTACAGGCATGCCCTTGTTGGGTGCCCTCACTTAATCCTAAACTCTTGCTATGTCAACAAACCACCTTCTCCTTTTGCACCTCCTAAGATATCTGGGGCAGTGGTTCTCAAACTTGAGAGTACATCAGAATCATCTGGAGGGATTGTTACAACCCAGGTTGCTGGGTCCTACTCCCAGAGTTTCTGATTCAGTAGGTCTGGGATGAGGTGGAGGTGGGAACAAAGAATTTGCATTTCTAACAAGTTTCCAGATGATCCTGGTCCTGCTGGTCTAGGAACCACATTGGTCTAGGAACCAGTTATTAGTCTAAACCAATAGTGGCAACCTGTAGCTCTCTTACAAAAATTCTACCCATGATCTGCTACTTCAGTTTTGACTTGGCACCCAAGGGTCTGACCTTGATTTGTGCCAAATGGATTTACATACCAACTACACCTCCAGCTATAATCTTTGGCTTATATATTGTGTTAATAACCATGTTCTGTTGACCTGTATGGCCTCTCCTGACCTGCCATGCTCACGTGTTACACACACTAATGACAATCTATAGCTCTGAATGTTTGCATGTAGATAATACAAAAGCAAAACTTGTCCAATCTCAGCTCTAGTTCTCATAAATTATAGCAAAGAGCTACAAAGGTAAGAACATTTTGGACAAATATTGTAGTACAAAGAGCTCATTCTGGATTAAATGTCAACAGAACATTAAAAACATTAATTGAGGCATTGATTAAAATTATTTAAATTATAAGAAGATCAGGGTGTGTGCACAGTAACTGAGAACAGTGTTTAAAGAAAGGATACTTCTGAGTTAAGCCAAAGAACAAGTGGGCCAAACTGAAGAAGAAAAGTTTAGTTAAGTAAGTAATTTGACTTTGAATTGATTCAAAGAGGGGTCAATGAAGGGATTAAGAAATGGTTGGATGGAGACTGTCATACAGAGTGAAGTAAGTCAGAAAGAAAAAAAACAAATATCATATATTAAAGCATATATGTGGAATCTAGAAAAATGGTACAGATGAACCTGTTTGCAAGGCAGAAATAGAGACACAGACGTAGAGAACAAACATATGGACACCAAGGGGGTGGGTGGGATGAATTGGGAGATTGGGATTGACATATATACACTAATATGTATAAAATAGATAACTAATAAGAACCTGCTGTATAGCACAGGGAACTCCACTGTACAGTAGAAACTAACACAACATTGTAATACAACTATACCCCAATTAAAAAAAAAAAAAACTTATGTGAAATATATGAAAATTCCCATTTATCTCATGAGATTCTGTGCATTTCTTAAGAATAAATTCTTCAGAGATGGAAAAAAAAAATGGTTGGAAAGAAGATATATAAATGGCCAATAAGTACATGAAAAGATGCTTACCATCCTTAGTCATTAAGGAAATGCAAATCAAAACCATAATGAGATACAACTTCACACCCACTAGGATGGCTAGAATCAAGCCAGACAATAACAAGTGTTAGTGAGTATGTGGACCAATGAGAATCATCATACATTGGTGGTGGGAATGTAGATGTCACTTTGGAAAGCAGACAGTTCCTCAAAATGTTACATATAGAGTTACCATACGACCCAGTCACTCCACTCCTAGGTATCTACCCAAAACAACTGAAAACATACGCCCATATAAAAACTCATACACAAATATTCATAGCAGTATTATTTATAATAGCCCCTAAGTGGAAACATCCCAAATGTTTATCAATTAATGAATGAATAACCAAATGTATACCTAAAGAATGAAATACTATTCAGCCACAAAAAGGAATGAAGTACCGATACCTGTTATAACATGGATGAATCTTGAAGACATCATGCTGAGTGAAAGAAGCCAGTCACAGTAGGCCAAGCATTGTATAATCCCATTTATAGGAAATGTCCAAGCTGCCGAGGAGGGTTGGGTGGTGGGTGGGCAGTAACTAAGGAGTACAGGGTTTCTTTTTAAGGTGTTAGAAATATTCTGAAATTAAATAGTGGTGGTGATGGTTGTACAACTCTGTAAATATACCAAAATCACCGAATTATACACTTAAAAAAAAAAAAAAAGAAAGAAAGAAATGGTTTTGGAACATGCCAGGAAATTCAGGCATGGGGTAGTTAATACATATTTGGTAAATTGCTGTCTGAATACCTGAAATGGCTAATTAATTAATATTGACTGTGTCCAGAATATGCAAAATCATGAAAAGCAACACTCTAAAATGAGACTTGGAAAATGGAGTTTGTCACCCCATGACATCTGTCTATGGGGGTATTATTGTGCAACTGGGAAGGCTCAGGTTGAACTTTTCGATTAGTGTCCCATAGGACAGACCCTCTATGTCTTCATCTCCTACCAACAACTATCAAAACACAGATTAGGAGAACTACCTGCCACTCAGAACTGCCCACGAATCTAAGGACTGAGAGCCAGTTCTATTTTTCAAAACGCTTGCCTGAATATTTCATTGCAAACTAGTCCATTGTCCAAGCACATGAAGTGTATGTGAAGGTTATAAATAATAAGCAGAGGGAGATAAACTCTGCTTGGTATCACAAACATTCAGTTCTCCATCAGATCTGAAGTCTTTAGACGTGGTCATGTTATCCAATCACAGGGCCTTCACCAGAATTACAAAGATGCCATACAAAGTATAATGTTTTGTTTCACAAATAAACTCTATGGAGAACCATCTTTTCATGAGAAGATTTCACTTCAAACATTTGTAGGCAAAAGTTACCATCTTCTTAGGAAGTGAAGAAGAATCCTTCCCATATCCTTCTAGCAAGATTTTCAGAGTCTGTATGTTTTGGCCCTAGCTTTGTTTGCCTTCGTCAATAGGCAGAAGTCAGAGGTTTTTTAGGTGCGTTTATACATATGCATGTATAGTCAGCCTCATGGACAGGCCAGAATAGATAACTCCATTATGTACCTTAAGAAATGTTGTGGGGACTTCCCTGGTGGCCCAGTGGTTAAGAATCTGCCTCCCAATTTGGGGGACATGGGTTTGGTCCCTGGTTGGGGAACTAAGATCCCACATGCTGCAGGGCAACTAAATCCATGCATCGCAACTAGAGAGAAGCCTGCATGCTGCAACTACTGAGCCCATGCGCTCTGGAGCCTGCACGCCACAACTAGAGAAGCCCTTGTGCCACAACTAGAGAGAAACCAGCCACAAAGAGCCCACATGTCGCAAAGAAGACCCAGTGCAGCCAGAAAAAAATGTTGTGAAGATTCCTGCACTCACTGGTGAGGTGAGGGGTTTGGATACATCTCCCTCCCCATCTCTCCTCCAAATCTGAGCATAGCCTGTCCTATGAAAAGAGAAGATTGGACTTTCAGAGACACTGAGATTATATGAAGAAAATAACAGTTATTCTTCATTGAATTCTCACCATGTGGCAACTACTGCTCTAAATCTAAGGCTATTTTAATCTCTCCATACCTTTGGTATTCACCAAGACCTAGTACTGAAAACATGCATAAAAAAGCAAAGATGATCCTGTTCTGGATGAAGATTGAGCAGATGGACTTCTCCCTGTTCCTCCTGTTAAGTGTAGCTTAAAACCTTGGAAGTTGTACATGAAACAAATATAAGACTCTGAAAGGTGGTGAGAAAAAGGCAGGCATTGGGACTTAAGGACTGACATGGTGGTGAATTCACTGGGTTTTCTTTTTGCTTCATATATTCTGGATTGGGTGCTGGAGGAGCCAGGAACCCAGAAATGCCACCAAGAGGAGACCAAAAAGCCCCAAGAATGGCCTGCTTTTTCTATCCAGAAAACCAGGAAAGGCCAACCTAATAAGACAGAAAGACAATAACTGTCCTACTCCAGGCAAAACCATGGCTCCATTCTGCCCCCTGTCAGCAAAGGCCAACTGAGGAGCCTTGATTTCCACCCCTGCCCAGCTATCATGAGGTACTCCCCATCCAAGTGGTATCAGAGGTTGGTGAGTAGGAAGTCAGGACTTTCATCCCTGAATGGTGATAACAAAACCCCTCCCCACATAATGTCAGTATAAATCATGTGGAGATACTGGGCTTCCACCTTCACTTGCCCTGGAGTGGTGTTAGGGGATACCATGAGGAAAGCTGGAACTTTTACTATAATTCTTCAGTCCCCCCACCGCCCCCGCCACTGCTGTATCAGTGGAGGATAACTGAGGAGCAGTAACAAGGCAATCCTCCTTTTCCCAGCCTGAAATCCCAACTCTATCCAGCAGAAACAAGGCACATCTCCCTCCCTGGGGTGTCAAAGGAGGCTGAGAAGGGAACCTGGACTTTCACCTTCACCTGGCAGTAATGAGGCAGCACATCCCTTCCCTGTTGGGGTATCAGAGAAGGTCTCCTAAGACAAAAGGTTTAAATAAGATCCAGAGTCTCATACCATAAAGGATACAATGCAAAATCAATCATGATACCAAGAACCAGGAAAATCTCAACTTGAATTAGAAGAGATAATCAATAGACTCAACACAGAGACAATAGATGTTAGAAGTACACAACTAAGATTTTAAAACAACCATCATAAAAATACTTCAATAAATAATGATGAACATGCTTGAAACAAATGAATATACAGAAACTCTCAGCAAAGAGTAGAAGATATAAAGAAGAACCAGATGGAAACTTTAGAACTGGAAAATACAATAGGTGAAATAAAAAACTCAGTGACTGGGCTCAGCAGCATAATGGAGAGGACAGTGGAAAGAGTCAATGAACTTGAAGACAGAACAATAGAAATTAGTCTAAACAATAGAGAGAAAACACTTAAAAAATGAACAGAGCCTGAGGGACCTGTGGGACTATGAGAAAAGATCTAACATTTGTATAATTGGCATCTCAGAGGGAGAATAGAAAGAAGATGGGGTTTAAAAATTATTCCAAATATAATGGCTGAAAATTTTCCAAATTTGGTAAAATATATAACCAAAGGATCAAGAAGTTTAGTAAATTCCAAACCAGATAAACTCAAAAAAATTCATGCGAAGACACAGCATAATCAAACTTCTGAAAACTAAAGACAAAGAAACAATCTTGAAAGCAACAAGATGGAGACAAAACCTTGTCTACATAGAAGAAAAACAATTTAAATGATTATGGGTTTCTCCTCAGAAATCATGGAGGCCAGAAGAAAGTGATGAAAGAAAAGAACAATCAAACATAGAATCCTATTTCTTGCAAAATTATCCTTCAGGAATGAAGGAGGAAATAAATCATTCTAAGGCAAAGGTAAACTAAGAGAATTTGTCACCAGCAGACCAGACCCAACCTACAAGAATGACTAAAGGAAGTTCTTGAGACAGAGGAAATAATAAAGGAAGACATTTTAGAGCATAAGGAAAGGGGAAAGAATAAAAGAGAGAGCAAAAATATGGAAGAATGGATAAGTAAACTGTGCCTGAACTAATGACAAATAAACTATTGTTACATGTGGCAACATGAATGGATGTGACAGCCTTCATACTAAACAAAAGAAATTTTGAGGCAGGAGATAGACGGACCTCAGGCTGAGCCACTGGAGTCTGTCCCCTGTGGACAGATACTCCAAAATAGCAGGAGTGAGAGAGGAGCTGAGCCCTGCCCAGATAAGAGATAAAGAGACCACATATTTCTCATCCTCAAGGTCAAGGAGACCTTCCCGACTATACATGTGTAGAAAGGCTCCTCAGGGGCCAAAAAGTGAGGGGGCGCCACCCCACAGTAGGTGATGTCAATCTACCCATAGGTCTCTTCGCTAGAATCCATCTTGGCTAAGAGATGTGAACGCACACAGGGGAGGACCCTGAGATAAACCAAATACGAAGTCAGAGCCAGGCAAAGCAAGACGATTGGCCAAAGGAAACCTGGAAGAAATGCCCCATATAAGTGATTCAAACTACCACAAGGGCTTGACTCTCTCTGAGCCCACCCATGTGAGCCTATTCACACATTCTCTTTTTCCTCCTAATAAACACTTTGTTTCACTACTTTCCGCCTCTTTGTGGGAATTCATTTCTACAAAGCCGACGCGCCAGAGCCTTGTCACTGGCCACAGGTCTAGTGGCTAGGATTCAGCGCTCTCACTGCTGTGGCCTGGCTTCAGTCTCTGGCTGGGGAACCGAAATCGTGCTTCAAGCTGCTGCAGGCTGAGGCCACCCGAGATCAAGCTGACACAAAAGATTACATATATACTCTATGTGGTTCCATTTATATTAAGAACAGACAAAATTGGGCTTCCCTGGTGGCTCAGTGGTTAAGAATCCACCTGCCAATGCAGGGGACGGGTTTGAGCCCTGGTCCAGGAAGAGCCCACATGCCACAGAGCAACTAAGCCCGTGTGCCACAACTACTGAGCCTGTGCTCTAGAGCCCGCAAGCCACAACTACTGAGCCTGCGTGCCACAACTACTGAAGCCTGTGCGCCTAGAGCCCATGCTCCGCAACAGAGAAGCCACAGCGATGAGAAGCCCACGCACCACAACCGAGAGTAGCCCCTGCTTGCCGCAACTAGAGAAAGCCTGTGTGCAGCCCAACACAGCCAAAAATAAATAATTAATTTTTTAAAAACAGAACAGATAAAATTAATACATCATGAAAGAAGTCAGAACAGTGTTTGCCTTTGAGAGATGGGGACTTACTGTATTGGGCATGAGGAGTTTCTGGTGTGAGGGGAATATTTTCCATATTAATTGGTATGTATACATTGTCAAAACTCACCAAATTATATACTTAATTAAGGTCTTTGCATTTCACTCTATGTATATTTTATCTCAATTAAAAGAAAAGAGTATGGTAATATAATAAGCACAAGTTCCATTTATGTCACTGTTCCATCTATGATTTTCAAAGCAGAATGTAAGCAATGGATATTTGTGACTTAACATTTATTTCCTTGTTCATATAGGTGATATTCCACATTTCACAGGGTACAGCAAATGTAGGATAAACATTTGTTCTTCTAATTCTTCATATTTGGAAATGAACCCATTTACTTAATAAAATATTTATATCTAAACCATAAAATTTGAAGAGTCTTTTTAAAAGAACTAAACATTTGCTTTAGAAAAATAATTTTTATTCTTGCTTTTCATCAGGTACATACACAGGTGAAGCAAAGAGGTATCTACTTATTAAAGTAGTTTTCAGAGGGATGTTTACGGAAATAATTTATACCCGCCGGGGTACTGTTTTCCTCCAAATTGCTTTACTGCCCAACAAGAAATAACACAAAGTTGACTCATTCACTGCGGCAGGCTATATTATCCAAATATGGCTACAATAATATCTGCCATCCTATGTGTTCTTCTGCAGTGTGACCTTGCCTTGCCACTCCTTCATTGGAGCATAAATCCCCTCGCAATGAACCTCAGATGGCTGTAGTGACTTGCTTATCACCAATAAAGTGTGTTGAAGTGATGCTATGGGACTTCCAAGGAAAGGTGAGAAGAAGCCTGCCAAAACGCCCTTGGTCTCTTGCAATATTTGGTAACTGAATGCTCCCTCTAGGAACTCAATGCCATGCTGTGAGAAGCCAAAACCGTATGTGCAGACACTCTGGTGGACGGTCCCAGCAGAGCCCGTTCTTTAAGCCATCCCATTCCAGTCACTAGACATGTGGGTGAAGAAGCCTCCAGATGATTCCAGCCCCCAATCATTTACATTTTTCCCAATAAGGACCACACGATATGGAGCAGAGACAGGCCATTTGAATTACTGTCACACAAGATCTGCACGCCTAATAAAATAGTTGTTGACTTACCCCACCTAGTTTTGGGATGATTTGTTGCACAGCAGTAAATAACTGAGACATTTTTGTTCAGTTTGCTTATTTTCCAGAAAGTGATAACATGAAACTGACTCACTCCCTAACATGGGTTATAATCATTTCCGACTACATTATCCTAAAGGAAGTAGAAGTACCTGAGGTTCTACATTTAATTTAACTTTGGGGTTGACTTGGAGTCAGACTTGAGAATAGGATACAGTCCATCTTCCAAAGTTCACTGTCACCGATTCCGATTGGCTTTCACCCACCTGGATTATGCCATAATGTATGTCAAAAATCATATACAAGCTATGGCAGTCTCTGTCTTGGTGTTTAAATTCCAGCTTTGCCATATACCATCTGGTGATCTTGAGTGAAATTTTGAGCCTCATCTGTAAAATTGTCACATTAATACTTTATTCATAAGGACCCTTGAGGTTAATAGAAATAACAATGAAGGTACAGTGCTTGACACAGGGTCTGAGTCCGCAAATTTGCAGCCATTAATATTAGGTATATGTTCTCTCACACATAGGAACATTAGTTTATCTGCAGAGTGATTAAAGGTTTACATTCCTTCTCTGCACTAGGGCTGTTCTGTTCCCTAGTGCATATGACAGAGTGTTCAGCATCTCAATTGCTGGTGGTCCTCTATACATATAATTGGGCTCCCGCAAGATTCCACATCAATATTCAGTGAAAGCTCCCTCTTTCCAGAGCCTTTAAAACAGCCTCTATAGTATAGAAACTCCCTGAGAAATGCCACCAGGAATTCCCATTAAAAAGCTTAATAAATGTTTTCCAACTAACACATTATGTTCTGAATTTATAGGAACAATCTGAGCAAAAAAGGTCTTGGCAGTCATTTAATGGTAGTATTACAAAGGCAAATTCATATGCAGATTCTTGGATAGCATTCATTTCATCGTATGGGAGTATTTTAAAATTAGTTTCAGAAAAAGGGCAATCCATAATAAACTTTTAATTTCAAGAGTTGCACAAGGTAAGGGCTGAAAATTACAATAGGCCAGGTACCACGTCAGCTCTGATATACTACAACACTTCTTTATGAGCACATTACAATTCGAAGAGCTAATAATAAAAAGAAGTGATGCTGAGATGATGAATTGATGCTATGCAATTAGACCTATTAGAATTCACAAGAGTCGACAGGCAATAATCAAACCCTTTTCATGCTGCCCATTGCAATTATCTTTGCACTTAAGAGTCAACAAAGCACATAATGACTTGCACTCAATTAAGGAATTCATGAGAAATGGAATTTTAATTAGTGTATAGAAAATTTGGGCCATTTATTACTTTACAGGACAACAAATTGTGAAAACTAGTTGAGGAGTTAAAAACATCAGTGATAGATGTTTGCTGATCATGGTGAGGAACTTGGATGATGGAAATTTCCAGTACTCCCCACCCCCCCACCCCCCACCCCCCCCGCCATGAAATTACCCTTAACAAAGTGAACCTACTGTTTAGGACAGAATAAGCAGTAAGTGGATTATTGATATCATGGTTGATTGATAAACCAGACATCAAATCCATTTCTAATTTTGACTTTCCTGAACCACAGTGTTTCATACTATCTACACACACACATAGACTCACATATTCACTCATCCATAAACCCACATCAGAATCAATATCTATTAATTGCTATCTTCATGTAGCAAATAATGTATATATATTTAGAAGAAGTGGGATTATTAATTCAATATGGAATTTTTAAAAGTTCAGTGAGTAAAAATTATGCTTAGTCATCTTAAATTTTTTTTGTTAATTATGAAAAGCCACCATGTAATGGCTGTTTTTTAATAATGTTTATTCATAATGCACATTCTCTTTTAATGCACTTGACCTTGGGAAAGAAGATGAAATTATCTGAGTTTAGTACAACTCAGACATAAATAATAGGCTTTGGCATTTAACACATAAGTCAATGGAAATTCATTTTCGTCAAAAATTTCCTGGATATTGGGTAAAAGGCACCGTGTTTATAAATAGAAAATGTCAAATGCCACTTTGCAATGAAGTCAATTTAATAACATATTTCTCATGCCCAATTTACCAGTGAAAAGCTAGTCTAAAATACAAATAGTTGGGGAAATCTCCACATCACTCCTGCACTCTGTGAATACACGGAAACAAAATTAAAACTAAGTACAACAGTCTTCCCCACGCAGTTCATAAAACAACCAGGAAAGAAAATCAATATTTATGAAAATAAATCATTGATTCAATTCGCAAACAAAGCCAAATTGTACTTGAACTATTCTGGAAGTTGTTATCTGCATCCTAGTAAAAAATCTTATTTACTTTATGGTTTAAAATTATCCTAATTTGGGCTTCCCTGGTGGCGCAGTGGTTGAGAATCTGCCTGCTAATGCAGGGGACATGGGTTCGAGCCCTGGTCTGGGAAGATCCCACATGCCGTGGAGCAACTGGACCCGTGAGCCACAACTACTGAGCCTGCGCATCTGGAGCCTGTGCTCCACAACAAGAGAGGCCCTGATAGTGAGAGGCCCACGTACCGCGATGAAGAGTGGCCCCCACTTGCCACAACTAGAGAAAGCCCTCACACAGAAACGAAGACCCAACACAGCCCAAAATAAATTAATTAATTAATTTTTTAAAAAAATCCTAATTTGAGATGTAAGATGTGAATGTTTAAATTGTAGAAAGTATTTGAATAAAGATCAACCCCAGAGGGTACCTGATATTTTAAAATTTCATGATAAATTTAAAAATTAATGTTATTCCTATAGCAAAAGTTTAAAAGTTCCACACTTCAGTAAAAAAAAAAATGTGGCAGCAATTAAAATTCTCCACCTCTACCTCCTTGTTCATCTTCCTTCTCAACAATAAGAACTTAATATATAGTTAAGTTTGTTGCTACCAGGAATAAAATATTACATTTCCCAGCAGTCTGTGCCAATAGATGTGGTCATGTGGCCAAGTGTTGTGAAGGACCTCTAGAAAAACTGCAGGATTAGAATGGCATCATTTTGGTCTTCTGCATTTCTTTTTTCTTTATGCACTGATATACACAAACTTGATGATGGCTGGAACTCTAGCAGTTATCTTGGGCCATGAGGTATATAAAATATCATAATACCTTTAAATTATAGGAAGTTTTATAATTTACAAAATTCTACCGTGTACAATATTTTTCCATTTGCATTTTAGAAATTCTGCAAGGTAGGTCACTCAAGTATTTGCTTCTTTCTTTCAATCATTTATATGCTGCTGCTTTGTCCTGAGTTAACTGATGATTTTCAATTGCATTAAAAAATAGATGAACTTTAAAGTATAATTTTAAAGAAAACAAAGGCATCTGAAGAAAAGAAATAGTGATGTCTATAGACCTTGGGCTGGGTCAAGTATTGCAGGTGAATATTAAATTTGGTGCTGAGCTTCCAGGCAGCTAAAACAAGAAATACACAAGTTTGTCTGAAGAGACCATCTCCTTTCTCTTAACCTAGTAGTGAATTTAAGGAAGACTACCTTGTTTAACTCTCATATGAGGGATATTGTATGACACAGTGGATGCCTTAAATAGTAATCATGCAAGTGATACAGAAATATTCAGAACAGAGACATTATATTGTTTTCAAAGAAGCAGAGAGCATATGATTATGTCTTGATTTGACACAAGTTTTCCTCCATGTAGCTAAAATGATATGACTTCAGCATAATCTAATTTTTATATGGTTATATTTTAGAGCACCTAGAAAAATAAATTGTTAGTTTGGCCCTTCAAACATCCCTCTCCAATATCAGGCACATTGAATGATCTTTGAGTGACAGTCACTTCAATTCTATCCTAGATCCAGGCAAGAGGGGCCCCTTCCATGGATCCTGTGCTTCAGAGGTACCCACACATCACAAACACACATGACAATTTACTTTTGTCACTTCGGATCCTGCACTTAGCACTGGTAGAGTATGATGCATCATCCTCAACATCTGATCTCATAATTAACATTGTTAAGACCTCAGGGAAAGGATTCTCCACGTTGCTTATCATGTATCTCAAAATAAACGAAGGCTGGATTTGAATATCATGAAGGGATGTGGACTGTGCAACCCCTGACCACAGAGATTGACATCATCTTGGAGTGGAAGGGGGATTTAGCAGAAGCAGTGTTTAGGTAAGGGAAAAATAATTAACTTCTCAAAATATTCCTGTAAAGTAGCGTGAGTGCAATAGACTCTCAAAAACTGAAGTGCTGTTTCCTAGGAGAAACAAATATCCATTCCAATTCTCTTCACATATCAAACTGTCGTGTTCCTGAATTTGTGTTGCATGTGTGACAGTTGCACATGGCAGCTTCGGAACACATTCCAATAATAAACAATTCATGTATTGTGTCATGTTTTTCCGGCTTGACATACAACTTTTAAATGTTGACCCATATGTCATGAGGTCTCCATTTGTGCGCTTGTCCTGGGTCCTCCAAATGTTAGGGGAGACACAGCCCAAAGAATTAAAGTGTATGTGTCAAATTAAAAGGGTTCCTTCTGCTTTGTATACTAGATATACGGGGCCGGTGGGGAAGTAATCATTAGTTCCATTTTACAGGTAGGGAAACTGAGACCGATAGGGGAGGCTTAGGCCAGAGAACCTAGTTCCCTTCTAGACAATCTCAGAGACTCTCCACCAAGCCATGTTCCATCCCACTATAACTAACTTTTACCTTATCTCAGAGATGCAGGGAGTCCTAAAACAGAGCTACTCAAATTGCCGTCAGAAGATCAGCAGTATCAGCTTCACGTAGGAGCTTGTGAGGGAAACAGAATCTTGAGGCCCCACCCTAAACCTGTTAAATCAGAATCTCTGGGAGTAGGGCCAGGAATCTGCTTCATGAGCTCTCTAGTGAATTCTTTACTGCATTCCCGATAGATAATTTGTTTCTAACCCCTTGCTACTCCAAGTGTGGTCCGTGGACCAGCTGCAGTGGTATCTCCTGAGAGCTGGTAAGAAATGCAGAATCTCAGGTCGCACCACAACAACTGAATCAGAATTTTCATTTTAATGAGGTCTCCAGTGGATTCATATAAACATTCAAGTGTGAGAAAGTGCTGCACTGAATAAATACTTCTTCAGTTGCATACGGTGAACGCTCATCAATTTATTCTCTGAACTACACATCAGGGTTGTGCTGTTTTATAATGTTTTAGCACGTAGAATTCAAATAAACTGTAACGCGTGCTAACACATGCAAAAACCTAGGGTTCCTACTGACCCCCTTACTTAGTTAATATGGTTTCACCTAGTATTATGTTACCCAGGCTAAGTCCTGTGCCCACCGTACAAAGCAAATTACACATATTCTAAATCTACTTCCGGAGAATGGTACATTCTGTTTAGCCATTCAAAAATTTAAACATGATACGATCATATTGGTGAATGAGACAGAGTCTTTTAAAAGTTCCAGCAAACTTTACAGTCTGCTACTAACAATGTTTTGATCTTTAAACCTTTACCCCACGAAAAAAAAAGAAGTGTTAATTGGGTGAAAAGGTCAGGCAGTGCAAAGAAAACCGCATGGAAAAATAAGAGTGGCAATTTGACCCCAAAAAAGTGATTGAATATACAGTCATCAAAATAGCATGTGAAGTTTCAGAATTTAAATCAGTCACTGTTGAACCCCAGAGTAAAAAACAAAACAAAGGCCATCTGAAACAATGTAACATTTTTACTCAGTTTTTCCTTCAAAACCAGCAGACTTATGATCCAGTATGCTAGTGATACAGTCTTAGCTGAAACTATGAAGGTCACATTTCAAACACTAAGATAAGTTGGAGGCAGGTTTTTGATAAGGGAAAAACAAAAACAAAGAAAAAACAACCTCCCTTTTTGAAAAATAGTGATTTACTCTAATAAATATTGTACTGTTCTACATCTGGAAACAACTACAATATGATTTGACATCATTATAGGTTATGTTTCCAGAACTGTATTTTTCTACTTGACGTTCTTTTTTTTAAAAAAAATATTTATTAATTTATTTGGCTGCGTCGGGTCAGTTGTGGCACATGGGATCTTCGTTGCAGCATGTGGGATCTTTTGTTGTGGCGGGCAGGGTTCTCTCTAGTTGTGGCACGTGGGCTCTAGAGCGCAAGGGCTCACTAGCTGCAGCGCATGGGCTTAGCTGCCCCGTGGCATGTGAGATCTTAGTTACCTGACCAGAGATCAAACCCTCGTCCCCTGCATTGGAAGGCGGATTCTTTTTTTTTTTTAAACATCTTAATTGGAGTATAATTGCTTTACAATGGTGTGTTAGTTTCTGCTTTATAACAAAGTGAATCAGCTATACATATACATATATCCCCATATCTCCTCCCTCTTGCATCTCCCTCCCACCCTCCCTACCCCACGCCTCTAGGTGGTCACAAAGCACCAAGCTGATGTCCCTGTGCTATGTAGCTGCTTCCCATTACCTATCTATCATACATTTGGTAGCATGTATAAGTCCATGCCACTCTCTCACTTCGTCCCAGCTTACCCTTCCCCCTCCCCATATCCTCAAGTCCATTCTCAACTTCTGCGTCTTTATTCCTGTCCTGCTCCTTGGTTCTTCATAAACATTTTTTTTTTAAGATTCCGTATATATGTGTTAGCATACAGTATTTGTTTTTCTCCTGACTTATTTCACTCTGTATGACAGACTCTAGGTCCATCCACCTCACTACAAATAACTCAATTTCATCTCTTTTTATGGCTGAGTAATATTCCATTGTATATATGTGCCACATCTTCTTTATCCATTCATCTGTTGATGGACACTTAGGTTGCTTCCATGTCCTGGCTATTGTAAATAGAGCTACAATGAACATTGTGGTATATGACTCTTTTTGAATTATGGTTTTCTCAGGGTATATGCCCAGTAGTGGGATTGCTGGGTCATATGGTAGTTTTATTTTTAGTTTTTTAAGGAACCTCCATACTGTTCTCCATAGTGGCTGTAACAATTTACATTCCCACCAACAGTGCAAGAGTGTTCCCTTTTCTCTACACCCTCTCCAGCATTTATTGTTTATAGATTTTTTGATGATGGCCATTCTGACTGGTGTGAGGTGATACCTCATTGTAGTTTTAATTTGCATTTCTCTAGTGATGTTGAGCATTCTTTCAAGTGTTTGTTGGCAATCTTCTCCAAAGAAGATAATCTTTGGAGAAACGTCTATGTAGGTCTTCTGCCCATTTTTGGATTGGGTTGTTTTTTTGATATTGAGCTGCATGAGCTGCTTGCAAATTTTGGAGATTAATCCTTTGTCACTTGCTTCATTTTGCAAATATTTTCTCCCATTATGAGGGAAGTTTTTTCATCTTGTTTACGTTTTCCTTTGCTCTGCAAAAGCATTTAAGTTTCATTAGGTCCCATTTGTTTATTTTTGTTTTTATTTCCATTTCTCTACGAGGTGGGTCAAAAAGGATCTTGCTGTGAGGTATGGCATAGAGTGTTCTGCCTATGTTTTCATCTAAGAGTTTTATAGTGTCTGGCCTTACATTTAGGTCAGTTTATTTTTGTGTATGGTGTTAGGGAGTGTCCTAACTTCATTCTTTTACATGTAGCTCCCCAGTTTTCCCAGCACCACTTATTGAAGAGGCTGTCTTTTCTCCATTGTATATTCTTGCCTCCTTTAACAAAGATAGGGTGACCATATGTGCGTGGATTTATCTCTGGGCTTTCTATCCTGTTCCATTGATCTTTATTTCTGTTTTTGTGTGATAGGGATTGCATTGAATATGTAGATTGCTTTGGGTAGTATAATCATTTTCACACTGTTGATTCTTAGAATCCAAGAACATGGTATATCTCTCCATCTGTTTGCATCATCTTTAATTTCTTTCATCAGTGTCTTAAGAGTTTTCTTCATACAGGTCTTTTGTCTCCTTACATAGGTTTATTCCTAGGTATTTTATTCTTTTTGATGCAATGGTAAATGGGAGTGTTTCCTTAATTTCTCTTTCATATTTTTCACCATTAGTGTACAGGAATGCAAGAGATTTCTGTGTATTAATTTTGTATCCTACTACTTTACCAAATTCGTTGATTAGCTCTAGTAGTTTTCTGGTAGCATCTTTAGGATTCTCTATGTATAGTATCATATCATCTGGAAACAGTGACAGCTTTACTTCTTCTTTTCCGATTTGGATTCCTTTCATTTCTTTTTCTTCTCTGATCACTGTGGCTAAAGCTCCCAAAACTATGTTGAATAATAGTGGTGAGAGTCGGCAACCTTGTCTTGTTCCTGAAATTAGTGGAAATGGTTTCAGTTTTTCACCATTGGGAACAATGTTGGCTGTGGGTTTCTCATATACGGCCTTTATTATGTTGAGGTAAGTTCCCTCTATGCCTACTTTCTGGAGGATTTTTATCATAAATTGGTGTTAAATTTTTGTTGAAAGCTTTTTCTGCATCTATTGAGATGATCATATGGTTTTTCTCCTTCAGTTTGTTAATATGGTGTATCACCTTGATTGATTTGCATACATTGAAGAATTCTCACATTCCTGGAATAAACCCCTCTTGATCATGGTGTACAATTCTTTTAATGTGCTGTTGGATTCTGTTTGCTAGTACTTTGTTAAGGTTTTCTTTTCATCAATATACATCAGGGATCTTGGTCTGTTGTTTTCTTTCTTTGTGACACCTTTGGTTTTGGTATCAGGGTGATGGTGGCCTCATAGAATGAGTTTGGGAGTGTTCCTCCCTCTGCTATATTTCGGAAGAGTTTGAGAAGGATAGGTGTAAGCTCTTCTCTAAATGTTTGATAGAATTCACCTGTGAAGCCATCTGGTCCTGGGCTTTTGTTTGTTGGAAGATTTTTAATCACAGTCTCAATTTCAGTGCTTGTGATTGGTCTGTTTATATTTTCTATTTCTTCCTGGTTCAATCTTGGGAGGTTGTGCTTTTCTAAGACTTTGTCCATTTCTTCCAGGTTTTCCATTTTATTGGCATATAGTTGCTTGTAATAATCTCTCATGATCCTTTGTATTTCTGCAGTGTCAGTTGTTACTTCTCCTTTTTCATTTCTAATTCTATTGATTTGAGTCTTCTCCCTTTTTTTCTTGATGAGTCTGGCTAATGGTTTATCAGTTTTGTTTATCTTCTCAAAGAACCAGTTTTTAGTTTTATTGATCTTTGCTATTGTTTCCTTCATTCCTTTTTCATTTATTTCTGATCTGATGTTTATGATTTCTTTCCTTCTGCTAACTTTAGGGTTTTGTTGTTCTTCTTTCTCTAATTGCTTTAGGTGTAAGGTTAGGTTGTTTATTTGAGAAGTTTCTTGTTTCTTGAGGTAGGATCGTATTGCTGTAACTTCCCTCTTAGAACTGCTTTTGCTGCATCCCATAGGTTTGGGTCATTGTGTTTTTTCCTTGTCATTTGTTTCTAGGTATTTTTTGATTTTCTCTTTGATTTCTTCAGTGATCTCTTGGTTATTAAGTAGTGTATTGTTTAGCCTCCATGTGGTTGTACTTTTTACAGATTTTTTCCTGTAATTGATATCTAGTCTCATAGAGCTGTGGTTTGAAAAGATACTAGATATGCTTTCATTTTTCTTAAATTTACCAAGGCTTGATTTGTGACCCAAGATATGATCAATCCTGGAAAATGTTCCATGAGCACTTGAGAAGAAAGTGTATTCTGTTGTTTTTGGATGGAATGTCCTATAAATATCAGTTAAGTCCATCTTATTTAATGTATCATTCAAAGCTTGTGTTTCCTTATTTATTTTTATTTTGGATGATCTGTCCATTGGTGAAAGTGGGGTGTTAAAATCTCCTACTATGATTGTGTTACTGTCAATTTCCCATTTTATGGCGGCTAGCATTTGCTTTATGTCCTGAGGTGCTCCTATGTTGGGTGCATAAATATTTACAATTGTTATATCTTCTTCTTGGATTGATCCCTTGATCATTATGTAGTGTTCTTCTGTGTCTCTTGTAATAGTCTTTATTTTAAAGTCTATTTTGTCTGATATGAGAATTGCTACTCCAGCTTTCTTTTGATTTCCATTTGAATGGAGTATCTTTTTCCATCCCCTCACTTTCAGTCTGTATGTGTCCCTAGGTCGGAAGTGGGTCTCTTGTAGACAGCATATATATGGGTCTTGTTTGTGTAGCCATTCAGCCAGTCTATGTCTTTTGGTGGGAGCATTTAATCCATTTAAGGTTACATTTAAGGTTATTATTGATATGTGTGTTCTTATTAACATTTTCTTAATTGTTTTGGGTTTGTTATTGTAGGTTTTTTCCTGGAAGGTGGATTCTTAACCACTGGACCACCAGGGAAGTTCCTACCTGACTTTCTACTTCATTATTGCAAAGTAGGTGTTGCATGGTCCTTTACATTTCTGTCCCTTAATATTAATGATGGTAATGATCAGCTGGTGATAGGTATTCAAGGGGCTATAGTTGCTTCCTTTTCTGATAAATGCTATAGCAATTGTTTTGTTCTTATTTTGAAAAAACGCAGAAGCATGATTAAAGTAATTTAATGAACATTAAAATAGCAATAACCATCAACAAAATGAGAAGGCTCTCTATGGAACCAGAAAAAATATTTGCAAATCATTTGTCTGTTAAGGAATTAATATCCAAAATATATAAAGAAGTCTTACAACTCAATAGAAAAAAGAAAAAAAATGAATTAAAAAGTATAAAATGGAGGGAGACGCAAGAGGGAAGACATATGGGAACATATGTATATGTATAACTGATTCACTTTGTTATAAAGCAGAAACTAACACACCATTGTAAAGCAATTATACCCCAATAAAGATGTTAAAAAAAAAAAAGTATAAAATGGACCTGAATAGACATTTTTCCCAAGAAGACCTACAGATAGCCAACAGGTGAGGATCTGAATAGACATTTCTCCAAAGAAGACATACAGATAGCCAACAGGTGAGAAGATGCTCAAAATCACTAATCATCAGGGAAATGAAAATCAAAACCATTATGAGAGATCTCCTAACATTTGCTAGAATGGCCAAGATGAAAAAGAGAAGAGATAACAAATGCTGGTGTGAATGTGGAGAAAAGGGAACCCTTATGCACTGCTGGTAGAATTGTAAATTGGTACAGCTACTATGGAAAACAGTATTTGAGGCTCCTCAAAAAATTAAAAATAGAACTACCATATGACCCAGCAATTCCACTTCTAGGTATATATTCAAAGGAAATGAAATCACTATGTCAAAGAGACAGCTACACTCTCATGATTATTGCAGCATTATTTACAACAGTCAAGACAGAAAAACCTAAGTGTCCACCAACAGATGAATGAATAGAGAAAATGTGATACACACACACACACACACACACACACACACACACACACACACACACAGGAATACTATTCAGCCATAAAAAGGAAATCCTGCCATTCGCAACAACATGGATAAACACTGAGGGCATTATCCTAAGGGAAATATGTCAGAGAAAGGTGGATACTGTATGAGTTTACTTATATTTGGAATCTAAAAAGAAAAAAAAAAAAAAAAGACAAAGCCATAGAAAAAGAGATCAGATTTTTGGTTACCAGAGGCAGGGAGATGGGGAAATTGGGTGAAGGTAGTCAAAAGGTACAAACTTCCAGTTATAAGATAAATAAATCCTGGGGATGTAATGTACAACATTATAACCATAGTTAACACTGCTGTCTGGTATATTTGGAAGTTGCTTAAAGAGGTAAACCCTAAATAAATAAATACATAAATAAATAAAACAGCAAGAATCAAACTGGAAAATATTTTTACAATTAAATATAAAAAAGGATTAATAGATTTAATCAATATAAAAAGCTCATGTAAATCAAAAGAAAAGTCCTATCCCCAACAGATATTGATAAAATGATAATTACAATAGTGGTAACGATTATAGCAAAGTCATTTAATGAATAGCATGTGCCTGGCATTGTGCTAAGTATTATGTGTATATTTTCTCATTTAATCCTCACAACAACGCTATGAGGTGTTCACTATTATCCCTATTTTACACATGAGGAAACTGAAACTTAAAGAGGAGGTTAAAGAAACTGCCTGGAGTTACACATAGACACCCACACACAGTGCAGATTAAAGCTACATCAATCCAGTTGCCACTGTCTAAAAGGACATGGATGATGTACAGAAAAAATGAAATACAGATGTTAATTAACAGTTGAAAACATACTCAACAAAACCACTATTTAATGAAGTCAAAACAACAAAAAGAAAGAAAATTAGAAAAGACTGAGCACTAGGAAATTCAGACCCAGTCCGAGGGTAATGAGATAGGCACCATCATAGACACTGGTGCTCAACAGATTCCTATACTTGTGAGAGTCTATAAATTGGAAGAAAAAAATATACTGCCAACAATAAGGGAACAGCTAAATGACTTACAGTACATTAGCCCAAAAGAATATTATACCACCCTTAAATAGTAATTACGAGAAAGTTTAATTACACAGAATACTGATGATATAGTGCTTTATTGAAAACATGAAGACACTCGACTGTATATACTATAGTCTCTAGTATAGAAACATAAATAAATAGAAAAAAGTAAAAGAAAATTCTAAATGATAAAACGTTAGCAATAGTTATCCCTGGGTGGTGAGTTTACGGCTAATTTTTACATTTTGTTTCTGTGTCTTCTAATAAATGTATTCACCTGGAACTGAATTGTCTGCAAAGTTTATAATTTGATAATTAAGAGGAATTACTTTAAATTTTGAAATTGGAAATCTCTAAAATAATCACAGAAAAAAAATAAATTTCAAAAAGATATCGTGTTGGCTAGATAGGAATTTAGGGATATTTAAAAGAACACTAACTTAGAGGAACTGATCTATGTTCCATAAAACTTGGTTTTAGGAGAATAATATGTTGTCTTGTGAATAGTCCTGGTCCTATGCCCTTAAAGTAAATAAGGCTTGCCTCTCTCAATACACCAAAAATATAATATATATTTAAAATATTCCATTATCTCTTAATAGCAACAAAGTAATGAGATGCAATATATTTAAGGCCCAAATAATAGAGTTCAAAGTTTAAAAATGTGTAAAATCATGAAATTATATGAGCATAAAGAGTTTCTTATCATAGATAATATTGAATAGTACTCTTTTGGTGTCTAATACAGAAAATCAATTTCCTTCTTTGGGGTCTTATTTTCAAAAACCAAACTTTAGACAAAGAAAAAACAAAAACCAAAAAACCAAAAAACCCTTCAAGGACAACTGGCAAGCTAAATGAGGAAAATAGTGCAAAAGTATCTTCTAAAAAAAAAGACTATTCAAGCAATAAGAACAGGGAAGCCCACCAAAACACGCAAAGGACAGCCAAACCAGAAATGAGAAATAATGGAAATTAGGGAGGGATTGGTGAGATTGAACAAAACACTCACCTGTGTGAGGGGCCTGAGCAGCAGTCCTGCCTGCCTGCTGGGTTTCCCAAATATATGCTATTTGTATACTGAGTCCTGAAGGCCTCAAATGCTAAAGCCTTCATACCAGATTCCTCAAAACGTTACAAGTATATTCCTGGTAAGGCCTAAGCCCCTGATCTCCTAAACCTTCTCTGATGATGTCAGACCAGTATGGACAGGACTGGGGTACCTTGGGGCAGAAGGAGAGGGGCCTATGGGGCTAGTGCATCGCTTCTGAGTTCGCATTGTACCCTCGTCACTGTTTTCCTTCTGAATAGTCCTGGCCAGCTATAAAAGACAATGTAAAATTCATTATTAGAAAACGTATCCCAAACTTGGAAATAGGTGAAAGAGTGTTCTTTCAGTGCAGTGCTGGGCATCACTACTGACTGGACTATTTTACAACTCTTGGATGCAAAACTTAACTCATAGAATATTGTCCATAGAGATACAGATTATTTCTCTTCAATGAAATGGATAACCCCAAAGATAGCTCTAGAAGATATTCACCAGTTTTGTATCTAACCCAGAAACCCTACTCTAACATCCCTTGTGAGATTGCCATATACACCTAGCTCCTCAAATGGTCTCTAGACTGATTTAACAATTGACTAATTTTCTCATTAATTAATAAGTTAAATAAAATTTTTGATATATGTTTATGTTATACGTGTATGTCATATTTTTAGCCTTCTGAAAATTATTCTTTAACATCACAAAAGTCCAAATTTAGAGACATCCTACAAAATAATTGACCTGTACTTGTAACAATGTCAAGAGCATGAAAGACAAAGAAAGGCTGAGGAACGGCTACAGCTTGAAGGAGGCTGGAGGGACATGACAGCTAAACACAAACAGTAATCCTGGACTGAAGCCTGGACCAGAGCTGTTTTTTTTTTTGTTTTGTTTTGTTTTGTTTTTCTATTACTGTAAAGGAAATTAGTGGAATAATTAGTAACACTTTTATAAGATCTACAGACTAGATAGCAGTCTTCAATCACTATTAATTTCCAATGTTAATTTTATGGTACTGCGATTATGTAATAGGAAATGTACACTACAATATTTATGGGTAAAGGGCACCAAGTCTGCAAGTTACTCTCAATTCAGGAATGAATAATATAAAATATGCTTGATAAATGATGCAATGACTAAAAAAAAATAGCCACGATAGCAACAGAAGTTGGAAATTGGGTGTACTGGAAATCTTCATACTATTTTTACAACTTTTTAAGTATGAAATTATTTTACAGTGAAAAAAGTTAAAAATAATATCACACAAGCATCAAATTAGAGAACACATGAAATCTTGTAATGAGCGTCCTCAGTAACATCACTAATAAACTCTTCGATTCGTTTAATACTTTATGGTTGACAAAATTACTTCCCCTCTATTATCCTGTGGATTCTTACATCTCATGATGTAAACGTTTTTTTGTTTTGTTTTCTTTTTTTTTTTCCCCTCAATTGAAGCTTGGAGAGATTTAGCACAGTCTTCTGATTGTTCTAGTGACTTTGCTACTAACTGACACCGACTTCACTACAGGCATTGGAAGGAAGATTTTCTAACTTGTTCTTTGGGACTCACCAAGGGAGGGCTGTGGAATAAAGGAATGGAGGAGTGACAGTGGGGTTGGGAGATGAGAGGATGGGGTAGTCAATGTGCGTGGCAGCAGGTCATTTACTGACCGTCCATCTCCCATTTCTATCCATTGCTTATCAGCTTCCATTCTTTTCTCTGAAGCCCATCTTCATAGAACAGTACAGTTCGGGCAAAAAGATGTGATGTAGATATACAATGGAAAATTACTCAGTTATGAAAAGAATGAAATAACACCATTTGTAGCAACATGGATGGACCTAGAGATTATCATACTAAGTGAAGTAAGTCAGACAGAGAAAGACAAATATATGATATTGCTTATGTGTGGAATCTGAAAAAATGATACTTATTTACAAAACAGAAATAGATTCACAGACATAGAAAACAAACTTACAGCCACCAAAGGGGAAAGGGGGATATATATATATACATACACATACACCTGAAACTAACACAACATTGTAAATCAACTATATTTCAATAAAAATTTTTTAAAAAGAAAAAAAAGAACTTCTTGGGCAGAAACAATTATGATTCTATCAGCCAAGTTAATTTTGCAAAGATTTTGGAAGGACTACAATTAAGTGGATACTCTTAATACATATTTCTGTGGACCCCAGAAAACTGTAAATTGACAATACAGAGGGAAAAGTAAAGAGAAAGAAGAAAGAGGGGAGAGAAAAGAAAGAAAATGGGAGGTAACAGAGTAAAGAGGCCGACGCAGAGTTTGCTGGTGCCAGTGCGCTGAGCGTTATGCACAGCTGAAAACTGTCGTCTGCAGCTTCCTCTGCACTGGCTTTCAACAAGGCCACTCGCAGAGCACAGGAGATGACAATTCTGTCCCTGTTAATAAAGACTCTAAGATAGCTTAGCATTGTGTTTTGACACCAAAAATTCACTGTGGAGTTAGAAACCAGTTTGTTAGGAGCGTAGCAAACTATAAAAATCTAAAAGGTTTTTAAATATTCATAGCTCTTGAACAGTTTTCTCCCAAATGGCCACACAGCTGACTACAGTTCCCTCCTAGAACCCTCTGCTGTTTATCCTCTAAATGTCCCCAATATACAACAGTTTTAATCTTTTGTTTCTGTTGTAAAACTTGATCTACTGTGGGACAACATAATTAACTGTCAGGGCCTGGATGTATGGAGTGAGAAGCGGACAGAATAATCCAGGATGTACGTCACTAATAATTCAGTTTATGGCTCAGTGATAATGGGATTCCTGGTTATTAGCAGGATAGCTGGCCCTGGAGGCTTCTCAGCTTGAAGCCCAGGTGTGTGGCCATGCCAGGTAGGACTGGTGCTGGTTGGGGCACAGGAGCCTCACGCTGCCCATCTTTTCTATTCCATGGATCTATTAAAGGCCTACGTCATTCTCACTATATAATTTAGAGGTGAAGCCAACTAGAAAAGAACAGCAATCTGTGGTCCACCTGTTAGGGCCCTCAGCTTTTCTATCTCAGGACTGTCTCTGAAATTGTGGACACATACTCAGCCTGGGCGTGCAAGCTTGTCCCAGAAGTGGACAGATGTGAATGTCCCTAGAGGCAATCTTAAACCACCGGGGGCTGTGAGTTGGTGAATAAATATTTCTGCCTTGTGTTCTTTGTTGGGACAATTCTGAGGTGCATTCTACACAGCTGCTCAGAGAATCTCCATTGGAAGTGAGCCCCAGTTTTCAACAGCTCTCTTTCCTTCCCAGCCTCACTCTCCTTGTTTCCTCATTTTGTGTTCCTGGTATTGCTTCCCAAATAAACTATCTGCACTCCGAATGAACTATATGTTCTTATTTCCTGTAATCGTGATGCTCTGGCGTCTGGAGCCTTGCTAAGGAGAGACTGTCCCTCCCAGGGCTAGTCAGTTCTTAGGAGATAGTAAAAGGCTTGCCTGGGAGTGTGCCTTTCATATGGGAACCAACAAGTCCAGAGCCCATACCCTGGACCACCTCCTCTAGCTGGCTCTTACACCCCAGGAAGCAATACTCTTCTCTTCTAATCATTCCAGGGCCAGATACTAGACAACTAGAAACAGTCTTTATACTCCAGAGCCCACTAAAATTATTATAACTGGACAACCATAAATCTTCTTACCCTGCCTTGTTTTGCCTTTCCCATAGAAACCACAAGAAAGGCTCTTGCCCATGCTTTCCCTTTGCTCCTGTCTCCTGACTAATCCTGGTGTTTCCCCGAGTGGCCCTGCACGGCATGGTGTGTCCTCTTCCTCTTGGGAATGTGAGTAACGAACTATCTATTCAATGGCAATGATCTGCTGGCTTTACATACCTGAGTAATAATAAAACTTACATTTTAAAACACTCCCAAATTCTTATTTCAGTTTCTGCTTGCAAGAGACTCCAAATAAAGACTGATTATTACTTATAAATATTTGCTACATGAATGCACAGAAAAAAAGATGCTATAGAGGAATGTCTACAGAGGAAGAAAGGAAACAGCATCCAATTCAACAGCCTCTACGAAGGGGATCTAGAATGTGGGGTGACCACTGAGCTCATCTGCTGGACCCTCAACTACATACCTTACAGCCTCACAGAATCTAGTTCTTTATTAACCATCCCTTTTCTCCTTCAGATATCTGGAAGTATCATAAATAGTAAGTAGCTTGCGATAAAAGATGCCAGAGGAAAAAATGAGAGAAATTAAGTTAAGAAAATCTACTTAAAATACGAAACACATACTGTCCTTGTTAGGGAATAAATTTCCCATTTTTATTTTTAAACTGAGATTGTATTATAGTTATATTTTAAATATATATGGTGAGAGGATAAAAAGATGAAAGTCAACACAAGTTAAAGAGAAAGAAGGAAGTGGTACATATTTGAGCCTCTCAGTGAGAAAAGAGGCCATTTTTCATCTCAGGCCCCAGGGTATCTGTTAGTGCACTGGGAGAGGTAATTCATTAAATGAACCTAAGGTTAATGCACCTTCAAAAGAGAACAATTTATCTCCCTTTCTTCAATAGGATCAGGCCAGGAGGTTCTAGAGTTGGAAAAATTTTTTCCTGGTGAGATATCCCCATGATGATCTCAGATTCCCTGAACTCCATTTTTTTCATGCATTACACACATGACTAATGTACCAGATGGGAGGACCCTGTATTTTCTCTTCAAGGTGTGATTATTTAAGTTCTTTCTTGAACACCAGTTAATGTTTATATTCTGCTTTATATATTAGTCCTCACATCCCAGCCCGACCAAAGGGCAGACAGGGAGGTATCAAAAGGAAGGATATGCTAGTTCAAATGAGTTGAAAAATACTTAGGGATGGTAATAGCCTATTTTAGAAAAGAGTCAATAATAGCAGTTATAATGTTGCTATAAAATCTACTGAGTTAACCAAATGAAACCAGGGCAAATAAAGCCATAAGTGAATTTTTAATTTTTTATTGTTTTTTTTTTGCGGTACGCGGGCCTCTCACTGTTGTGGCCTCTCCCGTTGCGGAGCACAGGCTCCAGACGCACAGGCTCAGCGGCCATGGCTCACGGGCCCAGCCGCTCCGCGGCATGTGGGATCTTCCCGGACCGGGGCACGAATCCGTGTCCCCTGCATCGGCAGGCGGACTCTCAACCACTGCGCCACCAGGGAAGCCCCCGTGAGTTTTTTCATACTAGATTTCCCAAATTCCAATTTCTTCTCAGAAAATTAATTTATTCATTCAGCCTCTCTCTCTCTTTCTCTGTATATACAGACATACATATATGCATATATATTATATATACACATACCTAAAGTTATACACACATATACATGCCTACATACATATGCTTCTGCCTCCTGACTGACTCTGGTGCTTCCCCATGTGGTCCTATGTGGTGTAGCAAATATGTGACATGTATGTATATATCAATATGTGTGTGTGTGTGTGTGTGTGTATGTACAAAACATGGTTCCTGCCCTTGTGAAACAACTGTCTGAAAGGGGAGACAGATGTGTTATGAAATGATTACAATAAGATATGGCCAGTTCTATAAGAGCAAATATACAAAAATCTACAAAGGACCGGAGAGCAGGAAGGGGAGAACAAGTAATTCTGCCCACCCAGACTCGATTCTCAAACGCAGGCAAGTTAAAGATAGGATAAAGTCCAAAGCAAAAAGCCAGCATTTCTCCCCTCTGCGTGTACCTTAGAATCTCCTCAGGAGCTTTAAAAAATGACAGTGCTTGGGTCCTACCCCTAGGGACTCAGCCAATTGGTCTAGGAGGAGCCCCAGTCATTTGATTTGTTCTCTGCTCCACGTGTGTTATCAGCACCTGGAACAATGCCTGACACACAGGACACTCAATATATAATTGGTGACTGAACACATTCTTCCCTAAATATTGGGAGAAAGACCTAGATTGAGGGCAGGCAGCTGCCCTTAGTCATACACACTTCCTGGAGGTCAGGGTTATGTGTTCATGGCTAGAAAGTGGAGTCTGGCTAAGTCCTGGCTAAGCCCTTGGGTAGTTCCCACATGAAGACACGTGCTGTGGCTGAGGTGACGCCTCTCCTTGTGGAGGCCGCCTCTGCTGTTATAATAAAGAACTGAAGGCAAAGACGACCACTGTTGCCACAGACAGAGCAGAAGAGTGACTATTGCTTTCCAAAATCAGATGTTACAGACAAAATATTTCAAAAGAATACGTACATATGCCCCGCCTCCCCCCACACACACAATTTTACTCTATCAGTCACTATGGGGTAGGTTATGCCGCGATCATATCCACACTCAGTGGCTTACTTACTCCTACAAAAGTGTATCTTTCTCTCATGCTACATGTTCAGTACAGGTCGGCAAAAGGGCTCGTTTATCACAGTCACTCAGGGACTGAGGCTGATGGAGGCTCCAAGCTGGGAAGGGTTTTTCATTGTCACCATATCAAGAAGGGGGACGTGGTGAATCTCACATTAGCTCGTAACACTTCCACCCAGAACTAAAATATTAATACGTCACCTCTCCTCACATTTAATTGGCCATATCATATCATGTGACCATGCTGAACCTCAAAGGTGGTAGGAAAGTGCGATCTTATGGCTAAAAGGTGGGAAGCTAGAAATGTTTGCTAAAGAGCACTGATGTCTATGATATTTACCAGTAAACAGTGAAATTCAAGTCCATTAGGAGTGTATGTAACTTTAGCTACGTTCTAGTTTACTGCACAAGGCTGAAGAGCTCCAAAAAGAGCTAGAATAAGGGCTTACCACTTAAGGAAAAACATTTTACAAATTGCCAAACAGGTTTGCTCCATGCCTCTCAAGGTCAAAAAACCCATATTCCCTTAGGAACAGTGTCTTATAAATAAAGTCACTGTCATAAATGACAGCTCATTTAAAGAATCACACACCAACCACAGAGTTTTCATCACCTGAGCCTCACAGAGTAATAAATGTTTTCCAATGCAGTTGAGGCATCATCTTATGACCTGGGCCTACAATGAGAAAAGCACATCTTCCAAAAGTACAAAGAGAAGAATATGGGCTTTCACAAAAAGACGTGAGCAGTCTGGCTTATGGGAAGCTGTCAGCACAATAAAACTGAGGGTTCTTTTCCAGACACTGAAATCTAAACCCTGTCAAAATCAGTTAACCCTAAAAGGTTAATATGCTAACCTTTTAGGATTAACTGAGTTCACCTTTTTAGGGTTAACTCACGCTAGGTGAGTCTTTGGAGATATAGGGATTTGAACACATATCTTTAAGTATATTTTATATTATTATCTCAGCACAAATAGATGTTTTCCATTTTGGTCCATATATATATATATATATATATATATATATATATATATATATATATATATTTTTTTTTTTTTTTTTTTTTTTTTCAAAACTGACTTCTTTCCAGCAGGGAGACTGGAATAAGTTTTGATACAGAACTGCTTGCTGGTCACTCCTTCCTTTAATTTTATGCTTAGGGAAGCAAGGGGTCAGATCTGCTTTCTCAAGCATAAGCCAACCTAGAGGGCTGAGGTCAAATCAGACTGGAATAGTTCATGTAAGAAAGGGAAGACTTTATGCAAAAATGTGTCCAAATATCCAGTTAAAGCCCCCCTCTTCTTTTCCTAAATTGAGATGCTGCGTTTTATAAGAATTCCACCAAGGTTCTAAAAGCATCTATTATATTAGTGTGGACGGGCTGGATGGGAGTCTAGGATAATTAAAGACATTAGAAGAAAAAAATATATACATTTCAGAAGAACCAGAAGGAAAGGAAAAAAAAAAAAACTTTTTTTCAATCTCCCTTGTGATACAATAATAATGAAAGAATGAACCAAACACTGAACAATCAATTTCTGAGTGCACAGAACAAACTGCTTACTCGTGAATAATTATGAGACAAATGAACAAATAGTAGGCTCAGAGATTATGATAAACCCTTAAAGGAGAAATGTAATTAATGGTGATGATAAAATTGCTGAGTATTTGCAATAATAATTACCACACATCTGTCTCCAGGGGTCTCAGTTTTTAATGTTCCTTTTCAGAAACATCATCAGAATTTAATCAAAGGCGCTGGAAGAATATATGGCCAATTTCCTCCCTAACTGGACTGAATGTCCATGTAAAAGCTGCTTGTTATCACTGTGAGATGCTCCAGGGTCCATTGAAATGGTCCCAAATAACCATGTTTGGGGCGAGAAGAACTGTCTCGTTTTCCAATGTTGGGCATGCACACATTTTTCCTTTCCTCCTGGTCAAATTACAGTTGGTCCATAATAGGTCTATCAGCCACGGATTTATCTAAACCACTCAAAAAGTGATTTATACTGTGAGCCCATTCTACTGTGTTCGTGGGTTCGAGTGCTTTATGAGTTTGTTGCCTTTGCTATAAAGCCTGTTTTAATCTGCTTGTTTACAAGTATCACAGCTAGAAAAGAGCTGATGTCATCACAGAGAGGCAATGTAATTTGCTTGAAGTCACACAGCGCAAGCCTCGAAACCCAGTCCACTGGACTCCAAAGCAGCCTCTTCACACCAGGTCGTGTCCATTAGGTCCACAGCAGGGGTCAACCTTTATTCACACTACTAGCTTCTTTGGCAATCTGGAGGATCTATGAACCATTCGCATAGTAATATTTTCAAGTGAATCGAATAAAATACACAGGATTAAAAAAGAAATGAATTATATTAAAATATGCCTCTAGAAAAATATAAACAGACTTTTAAAAATTCTGTAAAATGGTAATATATGTATCATTATTAGCAAATAAAATAAAATCTAGTTGAAGTTATAGTAACTAAGATAATTTTGAAGTGGTGATGAATATAAATGAGATTTCTGAGATATCTGCAACACATGTGATGTGATGTGAAAATATCTGTGATTTCCATGGGAGGCCAGGTTGCAGGAACTGCTGTGATTTTTGTGGGTTGGGGGCCACATTCATCATCAAGGGCATACTAAATTTCAGCTAGAAGTTAGTGAAAAATAAAGATGTCATTTTTTTTTCTAGCCCACTTCATGAACACTTGATTTCTAGTCCTGCCCTAGATTTACCAGATGAACAACCCCTGATAAAGCATTCACACATTCAGCATTGTATAACAAATGACCAAACCACCACCAAATACTTATTTAGCACTGCTGGTCTGCTTACCACTGTGCTAAGTCCAGGAGAAGTACAGTGCATGGTTCCTGCTGGGTGAAGCCTAGAATTTAATTAGTAAGACGAGACCCACATATGCTGAGGTTTTAAAATATTCAGTAAAAGAGGAAAGTAGCATTCAGATCATTGGAGAGCAAGGCTGTCTAGAATCTGATGCTAACTGAACGGTAAAAGCATAAATTCTGAGGTATAGAATGTGGGCATTAGTCAGTGTTTGCTGACTGCCTAATGTAGCAACTATTATGGGGGAGGTAAAAAACCAACAGTACAAGTAACTTGCAAATTTAGGTAGAGAGTCATACACACAAAGCAGCCCCTGAAAAAATGTGAAGCAATATACCACCAAGGCACAGACTCAACAGACTAAGTTTCAGGGGCTCCAGAAAAAAAAAGGTGCTTTCACTTCATGCTCAGCACAAAGGGAGGTCTCTGGGCAAAGACTCCATTGTTCTTGGTTTATGTTCTCTTTCCACCCATCTGTAAAAATGCACAGACACCCCAGTTTTTTGCTGACATAAATGGTTCCAAATTTCATCCCTACACTGGCAAACAAGGCGTCATTTCTTTTGAGTGAGTGATATATGACACCGCATTCCTAAACCTTTTTCTCCCCCAAATTTCCAGCAGAAGTTGAATGACCACTTTGAAACTTAATGATAAATGGTGGATACTCATTTCCTTCTGGCATTGGTGCTAGCACAAGACTCATTTAGCAAACAACAGATTGTTGATTCTGAACTAAACATGAGAATGGCATCTGGTCCATAGTTTAGAAGCTGAGATTTCTTTTGCCTCTACTGAATACGATCAGTAATAAAAGGGAGGGAAGGCCTAGGAAATTTTAACTTCATTATCAGGACATCTAAAATATTACATTTATAAATAAATTATACAGTAAATTTAATAATAGGTAGTAGCTATTTGAAACTAACTTCCTTTAAACAATTCCTAAGCTAATAATGACTACACTAGTCAAGAATACGACATAATTGACTTGAAACTTAATCTGATCCACTCCAGCCCAGATAAATGATACAGTGTGTTGCTTAAATGAAATCAACACTTGTTACACAGTCGGGAAACTGTAATTTAAGGCTAAATGTTGTGAATTCTTTAGAGATAACCTATTTGGATATCACAGAATGAGTCACCATAGAAATCTGGGGGAAACAAAGAAAAGAACTCAAAAGAATATTATTTTATCACGCACCAAAAGCTTAAACTCTTAAAAGCTGATGAACACTAATGTTTTCTTCTCGAATCAGGAGTCTGTGTTTATAGTCTTCTTATCAGAAACTCATTCATTCATCAATTTGACAAATGTTTATGGGTACCCCCTAGACGGTAGGTAGTAGTAGGGATACAAAGATGAATAAGGTATAATCTATGTCCTCAAGGACCTTGTTGTACGGTAACAAGATAAGAAATGCAAACAATTAACCAAGTGTCAAGCTCCACATGATGAAAAAGCACTGCTTCAACTCTGCCCCCACTGCATTTAGGATTCCATTAAAACTCCCGTCGTATTAGATGTAGTTGTTTGGACATCTGTTGCCCTACTGAAGCATCAGTTCCTGAAAGTTATGGAGGGTATCTTATCATTGCACCTCCAATGTGTACTATGCGACTGTACATTTTAAACATACATTAAGGGATTTCCCTGGTGGCGCAGTGGTTAAGAATCCGCCTGCCAATGCAGGGGACACGGTTCAAGCCCTTGTCCGGGAAGATCCCACATGCCACAGAGCAACTAAGCCCGTACGCCACAACTACTGAGCCTGCGTTCTAGAGCCCGTGAGCCACAACTACTGAAACCCACACGCCCAGAGCCCGTGCTCCGCAGCAAGAGAAGCCACCGCAGTGAGACGCTCGTGCACCCATGAAGAGTAGCCCCTGCATTTTCAGCAGCTGTCCACACCTGAGTGGGATTAGGTGATTGAGTGCTGGCCGATGCTGATGAAAGCTGTGAAGGTCACTTTCAGGCCCGACCATGAAACATCCTACTTGATCTTCCATATTCTCTATCTTCTGTCCACGTGTTTGGAAGTGGAAGACTTGAGACGGTGACATCACATGTTAGAAGAAACCTAAATCCCAGAGTTTACAGCTTGCAGGAGAGTCACTGAACTAGGAACATGTACACTGGTTTTTGTGTGCTTGAGAAACACAGCTCTGTTGTGTTAAGTCACTGAGATTCTGGGGTGGTTTGTTACAGCAGCTAGCCTATTCCGATGAATACAGCTGGGGACAGTATTGACAGGTGAAAATAGGGGGAGGATGGCAAAGGAGGCCATACCTTTTGGAGGAAATGACATGAGTTAGATCCACACATCCATGAAGAAGGGAACCAAACCCAATATTTCCCCTAAAGATACAACTGTTCCCTTAGCTTCTTTTCAGAGTTAGACTATAATAAAGCAGAGGTAGTAAGCTCATGGGCCAAATCCATTCCTTAGAATGTTTTGTTTGGCCCAGGCATTGTTGGTCCACATGGTATTATAAAAAGTTGAATTTGCTGTTGCCAGTATTTTTTTTAAAGGGGAAGAAGATTTTCTTTTGAAAAATCAGCTGCCCTGAATGATTCAGGCTGAATAGCATGTGATCCCTTTAAATAGGGCCTGGGTTCTCTAGTTTTCTACAATGCCCACTGCTTCCTACTGCCCCACACTCGACCTTCTTAGGTTACCTGCCTAGTTCTGGCAGATGTTTGAGTTTGTCCCTTCCTTTAAGTCACTGAGGATTGAGGTTGTAGGCCCGTGTGGTGAATGTGTGTTTATTTGATTAGCTATGCTCACCTCGTTCCAGAGATCAACCTCCTAGAAAGAGGTACACTTTCTTCACATTCTGTGGTGAGAGAAAATCATTCAGGATGTGGCTGGGGACACCACCAGCCTATTACCCTGCCTGATGATCAATATTTTGCATCTGAGACGATGTGACCAGTTTAGTCACAACAATGGAGACCAGACAATTTGACTCTCTGCCCTCATCATTTCTAGATAAAAGATAATTTTCTCAGAAAACATAATTTTATTTGAGTATATGCTGGAATTTGGGGGGATTGGTGAACAGGAGTTCAGAAATAAACTATCTGGATGTAGTATGGTAAATTAGATCCCATTTTCAATGGCTGAGGAATGAAAATGTAGAATGACTGTGAGTCCCAATGAAAACAAGTTCCAAATTCACTAGTTTTTTTTTTTTTTTTTTTTTTTTTTCTATCACTTATTACAAGTGGTATAAGAGAATTCTGAAGACTTGGGACATGGCCACCCTTCCATGTGGTCTAATCAAAACAAATGCAACAAAACGTCTTTATAGATAGCAGGGGGAATGAGAAAGGGAGCAGATAAAGTAGTTTGTGCAAAAGTAGTTATGATTTTATAATAAAGTAAACCAAGGAAAGCTTCTAATTGGGACATATGATGCATTGACCACGTAGCCCATGATAATGTTTTAATTTGTACCTGTTCCTGTGGGTACCTGTCTGCATGTGTTAACAGAAGTCACACCAGTGAAAACACAGGTATGTTTAAGATACAGCCTTACGATTGATTCCTCGTAAATAGAGCATTAATTTATATCTCCCCATGTCAGTTTCTGAGTAACTGAATGAGTGGATAAATAAATGCTGTCTGAATGAATTTTGTAAAAGTATCAAGCATACTACACAACCCCAGCTGTCTCTAGCTCTTCCCCAAAGCAAACCAGGAAGTCTTCTCAAATACTGATAGAAAGAGATGCCTAGGGGAACACACCTGCATGCCTCTAAGTTATAAATAATGCTACTTTGCTCTGAGTGCCAGGAAAGATAAATTTCTGTGCTCATTCATACAAATTATTCTTCTCTCATTATGGTCTAATGAGCCAAGATTAGGGAAACTTGGATTCAGGGTCTTCTGCTGCAGGAAAATCAATTAGGTTCTTATGACCTCGCTTTGTTGGTTTCCTGGCCCATATTTTTACACACTTTCCCACCAACTCTATATACAGCTAACCAGACTATAAATGTAAGGCACATTTCCACAGTTAGTTATACTGGAAATTCGAGTCAGCACTGCACTTCCTGGTAGCTTCATCACTCCAAACAACCCATTTATTTTTTTATTCCCCACCCTCTACTCTCCTATCCCCTGCTAAATGAAATTTGAGTTTTGGTACTATTGGAAGACAGCTTAAGAAAACAGGATAGGTGAAGCAAAATAGAGCAGCAGTGTTACAAATTAGATGCAAAGTTTTGTTTAGACTACTTCATTTTAGGATTTGTTCTTTTGCTAATGTACCAATCTGGTTTAAGGTTTTCATTCTATTCAATTCTATGGCAGAGGAGATGTGAAGAGTCCTTGTACTCCAGGGGCATGCTGTGGTCACCTATTTGGAAATAAGTTATTTTTAGAGCAATAAATTGACTCTCGAGACAAGGAAATTTATCTTAAGCAGATAATTCACTGGATTTAGGAAATCATCACCTCAAGGGAGGAAAATAATCTTCTTCAAAGGATAATTAACTGCAAATGCAGAGGCCTACCACTTCCAATAAGAAGCATATTTTTTAGCTCCAATTACTGTGCTATAGGAATCATTCTGGTGCCGCTACAAAGGCAAAGCCAAGGAATGGACGTGGTGAGACAGTTGAAAATATGAAGTAATGAGAAGGGGAATGTTTCACAGAGCTTTGAATGTAAAAATTTACAACATCCAAAAGCATTTCTAGAAAGTATTAAAATAAGAGCACCATCTATAGTAATCTAAGCACGCTGTTGAAAAACAACAACGAAGTTCTAACTGGCCAGTCTTTACGTTTGTAAAGAAGCTGTCAAGCATAGTAATGTGAGAGGGAAGAAAAATACTTTACAATATCCACTGCTTAATGTTTAAGCCACAGGATGAAACTGCTGCCCCAGGACGCTTCGGTTGGCCTTTGGCAGAAGTGCAGTACTTTGGACAAGTACCGTAGCAATATCAATCTGGAGTAAGAAACATGGTCCTCCCCCTGGGCTAAACATGGTCCTCCCCCTGGGCTTCACACTCGGGATTTTATTCTATCAATTAACAGGCATCATTAAGAAGAAGGTATTCATCGCAATATTATATGTAATTGCAAACGTTAAAAACAGTTCATATGCACAATAGGAAAATGTTTAACATATTCTATCAAATTAATGTAACTACTGCATATAAAGTAATTATTATATAGTCAATGTAGCGACATGGAAAATGTTTATGTAATAAAAAATAAAAAATCAGATTATAAAATTGCATTTACAACATTAATTTTATGTTGCTGTCCGTTTCAAGGTGTTGATTTATTGATAATGACAACTATATGTAGCAAGTAGAATATGTCATTCAATCAGGTCGTATGATTCTTTTAACAAAATACTAATGTAACTTATTTACTTATTCATATGTAGTGTTTAAAGTTAAGAATCCTTAAATACCTCACAGAAGTTTAATAATCAAACTTTTTTCCAGATTTATTGCAATACAAATGACATATAAAATTGTGTAAGTTGGGCTTCCCTGGTGGCACAGTGGTTGAGAGTCTGCCTGCCGATGCAGGGGACACGGGTTCGTGCCCTGGTCTGGGAAGATCCCACATGCCGCAGAGCGGCTGGGCCCGTGAGCCATGGCCTCCGAGTCTGCGCGTCCGGAGCCTGTGCTCCGCAACGGGAGAGGCCACAACAGTGAGAGGCCCGCGTACCACAAAAAAAAAAAAAAAAAATTGTGTAAGTTTAAGGTATACAACACAATGATTTGACATATTATCTATTGCAAAATGATCACCACGTTACATTTAGTTAACAACCGTCACCCCACATAGTTAATTTTTTTTCTTGTGGTGAGAAGTTTTAAGGTTTACTCTCAGCAACTTTCAAATAAATGATACAATAATATTACTATAGTCACCATGCTGTATATTACTTCCCCAGAACTTATTTATCTTATAACTGGAAGTTTGTACCTTTTGACTAATGAGTGAAGATAGGCAAAATAATCATACTTTTGATATAGCTCATAACTAACATGTTTTAGGAAGTTGACTTTCAGGGGTCTCAAAAGGACAGACACACATATAATTCTTATAAACATTTGTATGCACTCTTGTAGAAAAATATTTGAGGATTAAGGTACAAACTACCAGTTATAAGACAAATATGTCACAGTGGTGTAATATACAGCACAGGGAATATAGTCAATAATGTTACAGTAACTTTGTATGGTACATCAAATGCAAACATATTGAATCCCTATATTGTATACCTGAAACTAATGTAATATTAAGTCAACTATACTTCAATAAAAAAAAAGATTTTTAAATAAATGCTCAGAAACACATACGAATCTTATAAATAGTCATCCCTATCTGTCAATAATCACAAAATCCAACATGTTTGGATTTATTGGAAAGGTTGCTTTGCACTCAATGGAAACAGTTGACTCCAGCACACTTATTGGCTGGGTGGAATAGGTGGCAACTCTGCCCAGCTGAACCTTAGGGAAACACAGTAAGCTGATAGTAGGTAGATGGAAGAAAAGCAAGACCTCCCTCTGGGGACTTAGGCAACACTGGCTCAGTTCTCTCCCTGCTTGGGTGGCCAGGGATCTTGGAGTGTTTGTGTGCCTGCTATAGTTGATTGGTCAGGGTGATCAGTCCAACTTGTAGGTCTTTCCAGAGTGTCAGTGTGCAGAAGCTGCCCAGAATGTCCATGATTCCTGTGTCCCTTCTCCCCTCCCATAGATAGAACTCTTGAAAGGTCTGTGTAAAGCCTTCTGCTGGGAATACAGGCCAAAGGGGGACCGGGCAAACACGGAGTCCTGGCAGTGGATGGGGGTGGGATGGAGAGGAGTACAAAATCACAAAGGGTGGAGCCAATGCCTTGAACATACTTGCAGTTTAGTACAAAAGACACATAGAAGTAGACGATTGTAAAGCAGTACAACTGGGTCTATGACGAGGAAGGGCATATATTCAGACCTTACTTGAGGACCAGACGAGACAAGGCTTCTGGAGGAGAGATAAGCTGGGTAATCAGTTATAGGAATAATGTGTTCCAGAAGAGGGGACAACATCTGCAAGGTCCTGGTGACACAATCAAGCACGTCCTTCCCAAGCAAACAGCCGCAATGTAGTAGTAACACAGGAAAAGAGGAATTCATTTCGGAAATTCTAAAATCGTATGAATTATGAGGTCAGTTTTCTACTTATCCTTGATTTATCAGATAGAAATTTACATTCCGCAAATATAATTCGTCTGGATGCACGAGCACCATAGCTACCTGGGATCACACCCCATCTAAATCTCTAACTCAATTGGATTTAGCCATGAGTGGCCAAATATATGTACATATACATTTTCAGATACTTTGAAATCAACAGTCATTCTAGTTGGTTCCACAAACCAGATCCAGTTTGAGAATCTTTAAATTGTCCAATAAGATCAAAACGCAAGAAAGCCCAGGTGTTGTCTAGTTAGAATGACCTTGGCAGTGTGGAGCAAACACTCACTAGCATCACCTGGAGCAGACTGGAATTCATAGGTAGAAGGGTAAACATGTACTCAAGGTTCCCCATCCTCTCAGCATCCTGTGGACAGGTGTACTTGAGCCTGGCCCAGTTGGGTGCACCATAGGCTGTTCTAAGCAAGGGGCCATGTCTTTTTTCGTGGGATGAGATGAGAGCAGTCTTGTAAGCATGGTAAAAAACAGTTTGGGGTTGGGTGCAAAAATAGTCTGGGAGTGCCAGCTGCTAGCATCTGGCATTTTTTGAATATTGGGCTCAGGTGCAGACCTTCCTCCTAGAGGGAGGAGGGCCATTGGTTACAGGTAGCTTGTTACTAGGAAACCCAGGGAGTCTCTATGATAATTTACTAGACAATGTGGCCTGTCTCTGCACAGGTAGAGTTGTTTTATATTTGTCAATTAAAACAAACAAACAAACAAACAACAAACTAAGGTACCAAAAGCGTAAAGTGTAAAAATTTAAGTATACAGTTTGATAAGTTTTTATATATGTTTATCCCGGGTAAATCTCACTAATCAAGAGCCCAACATTCAAAATTGCCACTGGCACTCATCTCACCCCACAAAAAGGGACATGGGTTTTCTCTAAGAACAGCCTGTGGTGCACCCAACTGGGCCAGGCTCGAGCACACCTGTCCACAGGATGCTGAGAGGATGGGGAGCCTTGAGTACATGTTTACCCTTCTACCTGTGAATTCCAGTCTGCTCCAAGTGATGTTAGCGAGTGTTTGCTCCACACTGCCAAGGTCATTCTTACTAGATAACACCTAGCTTTTCTTTCTTGCCTTTTGATGTTATTGAACAGTTTAAAGACAGAACAGTTAGGATGCTTTGGGGACGATCAGGGCAAGATGGACTCAGAGGTGGTGTGAACAGCTGATGAAATACGACCTGTGCAGAGACAAGCCAGGTCGCCTACTGAATTACCATACTTAATCCTGTCTTCTCTTTCATTCTCTTCTTCACCTGCTCATTTCGCCCCTGCCCAGCATGTGACAGGGCCACCAGACTTGGTTACTACATAGCACTACAAGGCGTGGAAAGCCATAGACAGCAGACTTACACAGAGGAGCTGCTTTCAATATCTGGTGTTGCAATGCCAGGGAATTTTCTAGCATATTAACAGCTTGGACAACTGTAGTAGTCATTTGTAACTTTTTACTCTGCTACGTACATTGCCCTAATTGAATCTGCTCCTCCCCCACTGTTTTGGCTGAATATAATATGGTTCTGCTTACTCCGCCATGGGGGCTTTGCAGGACATAAGCTGGCTCCACCTGGACACAGAAATTGGTACAGGGTGGGCAGGGACTCAAGCAGGACCATCAGAGCCCGTTTTCAGGATCGTTATGGATGTTAGAAGAGAGAAAGCATCTTCCTCCTCCTGAGATCTCAAGCACTAAGTAGCAACTTAGACCTGGGGTTATATGCATGGGTGCTAGAGCCTAAGCGGCCAGTCAGATCCAGCTCTATTCCTTATGAGTTTGTGACTTTGGAAAAAATGACAAAACTCGCTGAGTAATTGTGAGGATTAAAGGAGATAATGCCCATAAAGTGCACAGAAGAATGTCAAGCTCACAGGAAGCATTTACAGAAGTGCAGCCATCACTAAGGTCACTTTAGGCTAGATTGGTGAAGTCATCTTTGCTGCCAGGTGAGAAGCACCTGTTTAAGACACTCCCTATAAAGGAACACAATAACAAGACAAGGAAGGAGAGAAAGAACCGGAGACCTGATGACATCATGCAATGCCTGGATGCAGCCTTGCCTGAAGTCACAGTCACTGCTTGGGTTGTCAGGTTACCTGAGGGAGTACATTGACTCTGACATTTTTCTTATACTAAATGGAATTATGTTCTGAGATCTGCAGTAGATTGAGTCCTGACTACTGTACCCACATTAGGAATCCCACAACCCTGATGCAAAATGGAAACCAAAGCTTCCTGCTTTTACTTGTGGTTCATTTCAGGGAAAATGCATGCTTACCTACCTCACTATATCAGGTTAGGATAGGCTGCCAGGGTGAGCAAACTGTAGAAGACCCAGTTCTATCTTTAGTTTCTATATTCTTAAATAATACCCACAACCTCGATTTACTCCAGGATAGCTTTTGTTTTCATTTTCTTTGTCAAAAGTCACTGAGTTGTGGAGGTAGGACCAAGCAAGAGGAGGAAAAATAAAATGTTTCCTCGCGCTGCTGGTTCTGTTCATTCTGTCTTTCTAGAACAAGGAAATTGATTGTAGAGGTGGATTTATTTATTTATTTACCAGCAAATGTCACATTCATTAGTGAAACCCTCAACGTACAGTGAGGCAGATGCCTGTGAAAACGAGAAAATGCCAAATTCAGTCTCAAATTTCCTGTCAAGATATAATCTAAAATAAATTTAGATTCAATGGGGATGAATGAGTCAAAGATAAGTTTTCAGCAGCTGCTGTGACATGCATTACCACAGATGGGAAGATTTATGTTTTTCAATTTGGAAAGTCAGGGTGCAGAGGTCTAAGACAAGTGCATACACACTGACAACGTTTACCTTCCCCTCTCCTCTCCTCTCCATCCCCAAAAGGCAGAGAGAGAGGCAAGAAGTCTGCTTGGACCACTATGAATTCAGCCTTCTAGAACAGTCTAGTGCCCCAACCCCCCACTAAAATGGTATGAAAAACAAAACAATGAAAACTCCTATCTTAAATTACTGTAACATTTTTTCTTGCATTTTCTCTATCCCCAAATGGCCGGCTCACAATGACTTTAGGTTTCATACATTTTCCGATAGCCAAGTCTATATGACTAAGTCTGACGTTTAGAATTCAGAAATTAAATATTTTAAGTAGTAGAATTATACAAGAAACCTCTACAGCAGAATGATTATCTATGGTTCCTATATTCATCTCAAAAATTTCCAGTGACTGCCTTTTACGTCCATATGTTTTACTTTTTAAAAAATCTGTGCTGTATTCTCATCTTAATTTAAAATTCTTCTAAATTATAAAGGCTACAAATAATATTTTGTTACAAATGGAAGAAATCAGAACAGATATGAAGGAACCATATATTCAAGGATGTTATACTGCTTCAAATGACACTGAACTTGAGTATAACAAAGATAAAAAATATTTCACTTTACATAATAATCTACATAGTCCAATATTCCACCATTTAAATGCAGAGCAAGCGTTAGAAAAAATATGATCTAAAAGATTTGTGTGTATATGTTGTTTTAGCAATGAAGGAAATTTTCAGGGGTAAGTTATGTTGCGCTCAGGATTATACTTATAAAATAAGCTTCTGCTACTGACTAGAAGCTTAGAGAATACAGATATGTTTTAATCAAGGGACAAAACATTTTGCATTCTGAAATGTATGCTTCAGAGGACATGTAGGTAAAAAATATAAAGTCAACGATGCAACATCTCATTGAACACCATTAACCAGTACCTTGAGTTTATGAGGAGAAAAAAAATGAGTAATATACTAAGATTATGTTAGGACTCCTTATGAGTGGTTCAATTAAAAATATGCAACCGTGATATTATCAAGCTAAAAATTGGTTCCGCATGACTGAAGCTGAGGCCGACTGCACTGACTGTACTTATACCCAATTATCGCTCTATGACCCTTGACTTCCTTTTAATGCCATATGCCAAAAAGTTGAATTAAAACACAGCTTGAAATTCAGCCAGTTTCTAGAATTCTCCTTAATGGAATGGATTTTCTATGCTGCATGGGACGAGAGTAATGTGACATTCTTTGCATTGGCATTCGGAGATAGAGGCCTCTTTCTCTCCAATAAGACATTCTATGGACTTGCCAAAGTGGGTAAGGGAAGTGCCCCCTCCCGATTAGAAACAGACAACAAAAAATTCTTTCACTTTGATCTTACAGTGAATGTACTCCATTGGGCTGAAATAGAGGACCGTTTTAGACAGCTTCTCTTTAACCACATAGGTCAATATAGCAAACATGTTCCAAGTAAGTTCACACTTCTTCATTTAAGGAAAAGACAAAAGAAATATTTTCAAGAAACTATAATCAAAACCAGTAACAGACTATTTGAAATAAATGCACAAAATGAATTCTGTGTATGATGAATTCACGTTATATGGTAATTGATGGCTTCTTTGTGTCTAAGATTAACCTAATTTTTATAGATTTATTATTGTTTAAATTTTGCAAATTTTTAAAGTCTCTCAAAAAAATAAGATAAAAAAGATTCACACAAACACATAAAAGATTCTTCAGTTTATGTATGTATTTTTTACAAAGATTTTTTTAAAGTTTCTGTTCATTCTGAATGCTTTTCATGTCATGAAATATGAAGGTTAACTTATTTATAACACTCATAACATGTTTCAAGTATTTTCTTACTTTCTGTTATGGATTAGTAAATATATTAGTAAATTGGCTTAAAACATATACACTTCAATGCTTCCCCAATTTTAATTTGCATTTTGGTAAGGGCCATATTCGCAGATTGCTAATAAATTGCCTATAATTATAAGTAGTCAATATTCAAATCCTCTTAAGAGAAGCCCTATGTCAAGATTTATCAGTTTTATAATGGTGACTTGGATCTCTTCCATCATTAAATCTCAGTATTCCTTCCCCAACTTTTTTTGCCCTGTCCTCAGACTTCTGAACTTCTTTAACTGACCCACACCAGATTCTGTTCTTTTCCATTACAGTTCTTGAATGAGGCTACAGGATTTACAGGTTTTCCTGTATTGCCTCTCCCTCCACTGTTGTATTCATTTGGGGATCCCTGATAACTCTATCAGTATCTGTCCCGTAGAAGCTTTACCCTATCTTATGAATGCTTCCTTGTCTACTACAATTAATCTCAAAAATCAAAAGGGGTTAGGTATTTTGGCTTAGGTATTTTAGAAAAATCCCTTTTAAGTCAAAAGGACTTACATAAGATCACCTTGCTAAAGAACTTTAACCTCTGCCTGCATTCATTCATCTATTTCTTATTCATTCATTCATTTATTCACTCAGGAAGCATTTAACAAGCACCTTCCATGTATGTGCCAGGTACTGTGCTAGCTGCTGGGGATACACTGGTGAATAAAGGGACATGGCCCAGTCCTGAGGGAGCTTACAGTTCCGTGTGTAGGATAAGCAGTCACAAAAAATATATGTATAATGTTAAATGGTGGTAGCGCCACGAGGGACATGAGAAAATGCAGCGATAGAGAATAATAATGGGATACAAAGAGGAATACATATTTTGTTAAGGAGATTTCAGAGAAAGTCTCTGGAGAGGTAACTTTTAGCTGAGACCTGAGGTAGGAGGAGTTAGTCTTGAGAGAGAGAGACAGAGACAGAGACAGAGACAGGGAAACTAAGTAGGGGGTAGGAGTTGAAGAAAGCAGGAGGTGTTTTTTTTTTAAGGTCAGGAAGCAGCTTGTGAAGATCCTAGTGCTGCACAGAGCTTATGGAATCTTAACACAAGGTCACAGAAGGTCAAAATAAATAGAGGGAGTGATGGAAGGAAAGTGTGGAGGGAGAGAGATGAAGGAGGAAAGATGAAAGGAGGTAACGGAGGAGGAGAGAGAAAGCGGAAGGGATGGAGGGAAAGTGATGGGGGAAGGGTGTGGAGAGATGAGGATAAAGAATCAGGCCAGAGCCCAGATGCTGCCCCTGAAAACAAACCTCAGGACTCAAGTGGTGTGGGAGGGACATACTCAGGATCCTCCTCCACCCCAGGTCCCTGGGGCTTTCCTTGGCTCTCCTCCTCACCCTGCTGTCATCTCAGGGTCCAGCTTAGAGCCTCTGGCATCTCACATGGTCCCGCCCTACTGAGTAAGTGTTCCACCCAGGCCAACTGGCTGGGGCTTAACCAAGCCCTTCTGCTCTTCCTCTAAGTTGGGGCAGTGAGGTGTTCAGCTCAGTGTTACTCCAGGGAGACTTGGTGTTTTTTCCACTCTGCCTCAGCTTTTTCTCTGGGGAGGCTGAAAAGCCTTTGCTAAATCTTAAATATCTTGCCTTGTGACAACTAAAAACAATTGCTCTTTGGGGCTTGTACTGTGTCAATACGGCTATGCTGGACTGTGTTTCCCAGAATCCCCTTCCCTCATGGTTCTAGTCTGCATTGACCACAAGAGGAGTCTGTGGGAGCTTCGAAGGTGAACCGATGTGGTGGCCACTGCCCTCTTCAGGTTGCCGTGGTCATGGCTAGAGGTGGTGAGCAGCCAGCATGTCCTGTCCGTGCTCTCCATGCTCTATGATCAGCTCCTTTTCCCCTCTGCCAGCCCTGCTTACCAACAGGTCCACCAGGCCCACCAACAGATGCAGAGGCACCAGTTCCTCTCCAAAGTTCCTCTCCAGAAGCTGGTCCTACCTGACTTCCCATATGTCCCAGTATACTCCAATTTGTCCATCAGCTCCAGGGATCTGGATCCTCAGTTGTGACTTCTCTTTGATCTCCCTACCCTGTCTTTTGATCTCTACTTTTCCAGCTTCTCCAACAATTGCATGACTTCTTAAGCCTGTAATAAATCCCTTATTGCATAATATTCATGAGGTTTTGCTTTCATGGTTGAACCCTGAATAACACATGCTTTATTGTCCTGAGAGGAAATTCAGCTTTATCTTCAATTTCAAAAATTACTTATACGAAAAACTGACTAGGTTACAAATTAGTAAGCTAACTTGGAGGATAATTTGAATTTTAGATAAATTACAAGGATAAATCTTAACTGTAAGTCTGGTAACATCAACCGCTCTTAAAACCAATTGCTTTATAAAGCAACATGGCTACATTCTGCATATTGCTTTATTTAGGCAGAGAAAGCATAAAACTAAGAGAAAGGTAGATCTTAACCCCAGTATTTCAGCAAAGAAGATTATGATGTTGATGGGTATAAGTAACCTAAATGAAATAGGTGAGAGCAAAGCCAAGAGAAAAAATGAGAAAGGCACTAATAAATGACAAAATTATTATTGAGGCACCCATGTTCTTGGATAAGGGGACAGAATTTTCTCTAAAGGAAGTGTCTGGACCTGATGAAAAAGCTTTCAGGTATTTTGTGTCTATTATCAATAATGTATCTTATAATTCTGCTAACAGTACGTGAGAGTAAAAGAATAGATCTGCTTTAACCTGACATACAACTAAAACTAGATCAGTGGTCATTGAATAAAGAAAACTCATTTTTTCCCTTAGGTAAAACTAGACAGTTTTCTTGCTGAAATCCCTTTGGAGTAAGTGGACCATCACAGAGGTATGTTAACACCTTCAACTCTCTATGACATTAATGTCTTGCATACTCATAGCATCTGGTATTTCCCTCAAGAAAATGTTGGCCTCTTAGCAAAGAACACGATGTATCAATGAACTCACATTCCAGGGGCCAGGAAAAATAAAATACAAAAGCAAAAACAAACAAACAAAAAGAAAATAGCCAGCTTATTTTCACTTTACCGAAAAGTTCTCTACTTTCTTTCAAGTAGCTCAAGAAATGGTTCTCCACTCCTTTCTCTCTCACTCTATATGATGTTATGCCAAAGATTTTTTATTCTTAAAGAAGTTGGGGGAACAGAAATACAATGCATACAATGTATTCTTAGCATAAAACAGAAGATAATTTTGCTCTATATTCCTGAGGTATTTTTTAAAATTATGGTGAAATATATACGTAACATAACATTTGCCATTTTAACCATTTCTAAATTGTGGTGTTAAATATATTCACATCGTTGTGCAATGATCACCATTATCCATCTCCAGAACTTTTTGCATCTTCCCAAACTGAAACTCCATATACCCATAAACAGTAACTCCCCATTCTGGTCTTCCCCCAGCCTCCCGTAACCACTATTCTACCTTGTCTCTATGAATTTGACTATTCTAGGTACCTCTTATAAGTGGAATCAAAATATTTGTCCATCTGTCTGTGGCTTATTTCACTAAGCATAAGGCTTTCAAGGCTCATGCATGTCGTAGCTTGTGTCAGAATTACATTCTGTTTTATGGCCCAATAATATTCCATTGTATGTGTAATTCACATTTTGTTTATCCACTTATCTGTTGCCAGACACCTCAGTTATTTCCACCTTTTGACCATTGTGAGTAATTCTGCTGCGAATAATGTATACAGATACCTGTTCAAGTCCCTGCTTTCAATTCCATCTTCCTGAGTTTTTAAGTCATGGAAATAATACGTGTCAACACACACACACACAAACACACACGCATAGAGAGAGAAAGAGGCCTTTAGCTGACTGTGTCTTCAAACACTGGAAGTTTGTCCTTCTTAAGCAGCATCACAGGATCACAGAAGAACCTCATTTTATATGTATTGAAACAAGGAGGCCCAGGGAAGGGAAGTGATTTGTCCAAGGTCACAGCTAGTCAGTGTCAGGTCCAGGACCAGAACTGTCCAGAGTCTCCTGACCTCTATGTAGCCCAGTGGTCATTCCACCACAACTTGCTGATTTAGAATGGTGTTGCTCAGTCACTGCAGACTTGACCAAGGCACTTTGCTGCCAGCATAATTACTGCTTCTCTATGCCCCATGTTCATGCTGGCTTCTCTAAGAATTATGGATTTTTAATACTGCCTTACATTGTCATGATATTTATTATGGGTTTATTGAAACAGTTTTATTTTGGTCTGTGGTTGAAAGAGGAATGGGGGGAAAATATTCTATATTTTATACCTAATTCTACATATTTAACATACATTTTGCCAGTACTCACTTTTCCAAATATTGTGGTTTCTACAAAGATAAAGATGTCCTTATTCTCAAGAAGGTTACAATCTACTATTTGTGATGTGAACTTCTTTTCCCATTATATTCCTGTTACTTCAACATCTCTGTTGATGGTTTGAAGTACACCAAGTTTTTGGAACTGGTATTCTGTTATTATTGTTGTGGGTTTGTTTTTTATGGAAGGACCTGGTTTGATGGAGTCATGAGAAGAAGCTGAATGCATCTTATTTTCTGCACTTTGAACTTTTAGTCTATGAAGAGTTGGGCATAATTTCATGCCTAAAGGGTCTGTTCTGAACTTTGATACAGAATTTCATAAAATATAATACAATTATAGTCAGATAATGAGGACAGAGGAGACTTCTGAAGACCTACTTTAAAAAGCTGGGTTTTTTTTTCTGGTAGGTTTTTCAAGATAAATGTGAACCTCTTAACTCCCTGATTTTCTGCAGATCTCTTCTGGGATGTATAGCTGAATAGGAGGGGGAGGAAGAATAAAATGTTCTCTGGCACCAGGCCACCCCACAACGCTACTTTGCAGGAAACAAGGTTACCTTAAATTTCAACATTTACTAACAAACACTAAACAAGGATTATGGATTTTCACAAATACAGATATACCTGTGATGGTCAAAAGAACACTGTTGAGAGAAGTAGCTGCCTGACAGAATCTGATGCTTTGGTTATTTTCAGGAGTTGTTTAAAGCTTACTTTACTTAATATAGCTTTTAGATACTTCTTGTATTCTTTAAAGTCTTTTTATGTATTTTTTGGTAGTGTATAGAAATTCAATATATTGTTATATTTTAACCCAACAACTCTGTTGAACTTTCTTACTGGAAATTAATTCCACTAATCTTTCTGAAGATTTTTTTTTTTTAAAAAGACAGTAATTTCATTAGAGGATAATTATAGCCCTCCCTCCATTTCCAATACCTAAAACTTTCATTTCTGCCTCTTGCAATTATGTTCTTATATAATGTTGAATGGAACTGGGCATCCAACCCTTTTTCTGATTTTAATGGAATAGGTTCTAATGTTTCAATAATAAATATAATTTAAGGGTAAGCAAATACCCTTAATCCAATTAAAGAAGTACTCTTTTATCTCTAACTTGTTTGAAAATTTAAAAAAATTATGACTAGGTTCTTACATTTCATAGGATTTTTCCTGCCTCTACTTAGATGATCTTATGCTTTTTCTCCTTGAAATTAATTTAAGCATAACATTCAGTATTTTTTATTAAATTTACAGAGCTGTGCAACAAATCTGGTTTAACAGCATTTCCATCACCCCCAAAAGATCCTTTGTGTCCTTTTGCAGTCAATTCCCGTTCCCACCCTCGGCCACATTCAAGCAACCACTATTCTGCTTTGGATTTGCCTTGTACGGATGCTTTGCATAAATGGAATCAGGCAATACGTAGCCTTTTGTATCTGGCTTTTTCCATTTAGCATAATGTTCTTGAGGTTCATCCATGTTGTAGCATGTTTCCAAGTTTGTTCCTTTTCATTTCATTTACTAGTTGATCGATATTTGGATTGCTCTCACATTGGGCCAATTACTTGAATTCTTGAATTCTTGTACTTTTCATTTCTTGCACTGTCTTTCTTGGGTTTGGGCATGAAGGTTATATTGACCTCTTGACATAGTTTTGAAATCTACATGTTTTTAATACCTCGGAAGGGTTTTGTAAAACAATATTGGATGATCTTTGAAATTTTGGTAGAAATTACCTGTAAATCTATTGTAGAGAGTTGTTTTACTTGGGAAAAAAATTATAACTACTGAATTAATTTATGTTATGGTTATGAAACTATTTAGATACAACAATCTTAGTCACAATTGATGTCACATTTTTCTAGGTTTTTTCCTTGTATCCAGGTTTTCAAATTACTGGTACAAAGTTGTTCTTTACCTTTATATGTGAAATGTTTTTGTGTTCTTATTAAATGTATAATATTTTAATATTCATTACTAATATATTTTTCTTGATCACTCTCAACAAATGTTTACTTTGTTAATATTTCTAAAGAAATAGCCTTTCTTAGAATTATGGTCTCTACAATTTTCTCTATCTTTGTTATAATTCCATTAATTTCTACTCTTCATTCTTTATCCCTTCTAGTACATTTGTGTTTATTCTGATATTATTTTTGTAACTTAAGTTGGCCTTATAGATCACTAACATTCAATCTTTATTTTCTCTAATATAGCATGTAAAACTTAACATTTCCCATTGCATCTCAAGTGTTTTGATATTTACTGATTATGTAATAAAGATACAGTTCTATGTTTTTTTTATTATGAGTTCTCCTTTGATCCAAACATTAAGTACTTTGAGTATTTAATTTTCCGAAACAGCAACTGTTATTTTCACTGTTTGATTTTTTATCACTGATCACCATCAAACACACTATATATTTTATTTACTTATCTTACTTCTTATCTATCTCCCTCACTAGAATGCAAGTGTTTTTTATTTACTGTGATATCCTCAGTATCTAAAGTAGGGCCCAGTGTTCAGTAGACCACCATAAATATTTACTGAATGATGATTGATACGTCATTTATTGGGCTTTTCCCTATGGCCTAGAACATAGGTCAGCTAATTTTTTTTCTATAAAGTGCCAGATAGTAAATATTTTAAGCTTTGAGGACCACATATGGTCTCTGTCACATATTCTTTTTCCTTTTTTAAAAAATTTTTTAGAACCAATTAAAGATGTTATAATTGGTCTTCAGTTGAGGCTTATACCCAAATAGGCCGTGGGCTGGATTTGATCTACAGACCATAGTTTGTTAACCCTTGGTCTATAATATGGTCAACTGTTATGAATGTTCACTGAATATTAGAAAACATTATTCTCTAATTTTGATAATCAGGTTTTCACATATATACATTACAAGCTTGTTGATTATATTATTCAACTCTAATTTTTTTCTATTAGGTATACCTCTCAATAGTGAGAATGTTATTTCTAAATCTCTTACTAAGATCATAGATTTTAAAATTTCTCCTTACAGTCATACATATCAGGCTTTGATTTATATTTTGACTGTCTTACAGTGTCTTCTTTTGATTAGCATTTCTGTATCATTTAATTTTGTATATAGTGTATAACTTTGCTGAATTTCTTTTCTAATCATCCAATCCACTGATTATTTCTGTATTTTAATTAAGGATTTTAGTCTTTTTATACTTATTGTGACAACTGAGACAGCTAAACCTTTTTCAGTCATATGTTCTTTCTTTACACTTTTTCTCCTTTTTCTTTCACTGTATCTTTTTTTCTTTTATTATTTAAGCAGACAAATCTCAGTTTTACCAATTCCTTACTTTGTTCCATTGTTTTCTCACTTTCCCTAACTTTCTGTTATTCAGAACAGGCCAACGTATTTCATCTTTCCTCCACCTAAGATAAAACATAAGGTTCTAGACATACTCTTATCCTGGAATTCTGAAATACCTATGTTACCCATATTAAATATGCAGTTTATGAAAAACTTAAAATTGCCAAAATGTATCACATTGTTATGCTTTAAATGGTTCCTCTTCCTTATGAATACAATATATGTGCCTGCCACCACTAAGACCCGGCACAATCAAATAAATAAATATTAAAAAAAGAATTATTTTATCAAAACACTTTTGAGAAATTCAGCTAGGTTGGCTTCAGTTGAGAAACATCCTGTCATTCTGATAGTCATTTCTTTGTACATCATCTTTTTTCTTTGGCTACTGTTAAGTTTGTCTCTTTGTTGAAGTGTCTAGTTAATTTCTTTTTCTTTATCCTGCCTGGGGAACATTATGCTTTCTGAATCTGAGGATCTCTCTTTTCAATAATTCTGAAAAATTCTTAGCCATATGTCTTTGGATAATGATTCTCCCTAGTTTTTAATTTTTGATGTATTTTATAATCTCAATCAGTCATATATTAGATATTATTGCTGTATCCTGATTTTTAACATCTTTTTTTATTCTATGTTTTCCACATCCTTATCCTTCTATGCTACATGGTAATTTCTTCAAATACATGTTTCAAGTAAGTTATTCTTTCATCAAGTGTGTAGATTATTCATGTATTTTTTTAGACTTTCAATGATTTTATAGATATAGATATATAGACACAGATATAGATACAATTTTTAATTTCAAGAAGTTCTGTTTTATTCTTTGAAAAATCTACCTGGTGTGTTGTTAGTTTTGTGGGTTTTCTTTTTGAAAACTGTTAATTTTTAAAATGATTAATATGTGTATTTCTCAGTCTGCATCTGACAATTTAAAAATTTAAACCACTTGGGAGCCTAACCTTTTGGTTTTTTGTTTGTTTGTATCATTGACATAGTTTTGAAGGGAGCTAGATAAGAAGTAAGATAAGTAAATAAAATATATAGTGTGTTTGATGGTGATCAGTGATAAAAAATCAAACAGTGAAAATAACAATTGCTGTTTCGGAAAATTAAATACTCAAAGTACTTAATGTTTGGATCAAAGAAGAAATCATAATAAAAAAAATAGAACTGGTTTTAGTTTTGCCAATCTATGATTCCGCCCACCCCCAATTAGTAAGTTCTAATTTATATCAGGAACTTATATCAGGCTGCACTGTGGGAATCCTCAGGAAAGCATTCCTCCAGGAGCATTTACAGTTAGTTGCTTCTGTCAGGAGCCAGTGGGTAGTTCCAAAACTGGAACCATTTTTATTTTCATGCTAAGAGTTTGAACCACAGACCCACATAAGTACAACATGATTACAAATTCTCCGGAGAAAATCTGAATTTTCATATCACATTTATTTCCCATTTGGAGTTGAGATGGATACAGGTTTTCAGGTGTCTCTCTTTTCTGACAGGTGGACTTCGTTCCTGGCCCATCCTCTCAGCGTGGGTAGTCCTGTGAGGGCCCAACTTTATACAGAGTCTGAGATCCAAACGTTCCTGTGTGCAGGACCAAGGTCCGGTCTCCCACTTTCTCTAGTGGCTATTAATCCTCACAATGTCCTGAAGTCATCCTGGGCTTCAGCTCTTACTTACTACTCCTGTTTCTGTTCCTAGTCCATTTTGGGGATCTTTCTTCTTGCAAGCTCACCAATTCATTTAAAAGTCTGCCATTATCCAGCATATAGGTACTTTTAAGCTGTGGGACCCTTCACAATATCTAGTCCCTCATTCTGTTACAACAGTTATCTGTATTTTAACTTATTCCCGAAATGGTTCTTAATCAGTCTTGTTAAGCCATTTTTTGAATATCATACAATACCTATATCAATATATTTTCAGCTTTTGAACATCTTAAAAAACACATTTGTTTCAAGCCATATTCAGTATTAAATTCCATCTGTAGTGACAGATCTAATAAAATATTTTAATTTTGACTTTGATTTTTCTGAATGTTGACAGATTAATTCTGTGCTCTGTTGGAACATTGATGAGGAAACTCTTTACCTCAGCATCTAAATAAAAATTAAGTGTAGCTGACAGGTTCCAGAGATAAACATTCTCAACTGGATTTTTAAAGAAAATGATGGATTTTCTTCTTCTAACTAAATATACGCTCATCTACTGGGAAAAGTAAATGTAAGTGAGTGAGATAATGCTGCTGTACCAACATCCAGATGGTGGTTTTAAGAGAAAATAGTAATTTACTGAACTCTTTTCTATGCCAAGCCATATGCTTATTCCAGCTTCTTTTTAGGTTTACTAATAGCCCATTTAGAAGAGGAAACATGCACGGAATCTTCTGAAATGACTCTTAGTCCAAGATTTGAGGGGATGTATGAAGATACTGCCTTTTAATCTGAGTGTAGGAGTGGTGTTTAATATAATTTAACTTAGGTCCAGATGATACCATTGTCAAAAGACCTATAACTGATATTTTTCCTGAGCACATACTATGTGCTATCAACTGTGCTAACCACTTTTACATGGACTGCATTTAGTCCTTACCACAACCTCCCAATGAAGATGCATCATTCGTTCCATGTTATACGTGTAGAAAATGAGACCCAGGTGAACTGGCATGTCAAGTTCATATGGCAAAGAAGTGGCAAAACCAGGATTTGAAGGAGAGCTGTCTAATCAAAGCTTCTGTTCCTTACACGTTTTTGCACTTTCTTTAACTATGTACCAGGGTATGTGTATGTGTGTGCACACGTGCTTTTTAAAACGGACCACTCTGTCATCAATACACGTGTGTTGACTTCCTGCACAACTTGTATCTCTTTAGTGACAAAAACAGTCAGAATATTTTTAAAAGATAGATTCTGGGTCCATGGGACTAGATATAACCAGGTCGAATTAAGCATATATAATTCAATTATGTTTTCTAGAATTGTTGCAGATAGGAAAGTAATAATTAACAATTTATTTATTTAGTAAAATATGGACCCAATTTCAAAGACACATAGAAAAATACTATCAGAGAAGCAGGTTTAATAAGTTGTTCTATCAATTCTTCCCCTTTAACTGAACAAAAAGCACATGGGGAGGGTGTCGGGGGATGGGATCATGTCTATTTTTTCCTGTTTATGCCTACCAGAGAGTAGGAACTCATTAATTTTTTGAGTAAATAAATGATTCATAGACTTGGCATTAAATGAGGTCCTACAGAATAATAGGGTCAAATAACAAATATGACTAGTATTTCTTTAGAAAATGTATATTTCTCTAATAGATTCTCCAAATAAATCAAACTTGGAAACCTGCCTAATCCTGCAACAGAGTGGTTTTAAGACGTCCTTAATGGGCTCATTAGTCTTAAACTGCCTTTTCCAGACGATTTCATCTGATGCCCCACTGCCTTCCAAGGATCTAGCCAGAAAGGCTTCAGGCCTAGAAGTGTTTGTCAAGCTAACTGGCACCCCTTTCCCAAATCTGAACATTTGATGCAACTGGACTCATAAAACTCCTAATTTTTTCATGCTTCATTCCTAAAAAAAAAGTTTCCACTATCCTACCATGATTAAGATTTAGAAAGAGAAGAAATAAACAACTGATTCCATAACATCCATTTTGGGGCCAGTGTTTCGGAGCCAGAAAAGCTCCCTTTCACGACATCTCCAGCTTGGAAGCACGAAAAGATAATTGGTTACTGAAGAGTCGCTTATAGCAGCAGGCAAGTTTAGGCAGGATATTTAACTCTGCTCTCAGAAACTGGAGTCAGGTTACATTCTGAGTTTCCCATTACAAACAACCACCAAAATATATGGTTAATCTGAGCACCATAATTACTCAAAGTTAGAAGCCTTTCTGGTTAATTTCTATTGCCTGTCCTTGGACCCCAAAGACAACAACCGCAATGATATCTTCCTGTGCTGGGCAGTGGGGAGTTGCTGAAAGGCATGAGAACAGCCAAAGCTATAAGAAGATGGCCACTAAGCTTCCAGAATCCTCCCAATAAATGCTGGGTCTAACTATAGTAGCCTCAACTGGGAATGGATAAACCTACAACCGTTTCACCGGTAATCCTTCAAAAAATCCCAGCTGCTTTACATAACTTGATAAGCTAAAAACTATATAATTAACTATATCCAGCACTTATTTCCATTACTTATTATGTATCTTCTGGCGGGGATTAACCACCTCCATCATAAAGAGTGGGTAGTGGTATAGTCAGTTTCACAATGTTGAGTCTTCCAATGCAAGAACATGGTATATCTCTTCATCTGTTTGTATCATCTTTAATTTCTTTCATCAGTGTCTTATAGTTTTCTGCATACAAGTCTTTTGTCTCCTTAGGTAGGTTTATTCCTAGGTATTTTATTCTTTTTGTTGCAATGGTAAATGGGAGTGTTTCCTTCATTTCTCTTTCAGATTTTTCATCGTTAGTGTGTAGAAATGCAAGAGATTTCTGTGCATTAATTTTGTATCCTGCTACTTTACCAAATTCATTGATTAGCTTTAGTATTTTTCTGGTAGCATGTTTAGGTTTCTCTATGTATAAGTACCATGTCCTCTGCAAACAATGATAGTTTTACCTCTTTCCCAATTTGGATTCCTTTCATTCTTTCTCTTCTCCGATTGCCGTGGCTAAAACTTCCAAAACTATGTTGAGTAAGAGTGGTGAGAGTGGACAACCTTGTCTTGTTCCTGATCTTAGAGGAAATGGTTTCAGGTTTTCACCATTGAGAATGATGTTGGGTGTGGGTTTGTCATATATGGCTTTTATCATGTTGAGGTAGGCTCCCTCTATGCCCACTTCCTGGAGAGTTTTTATCATAATTGGGTGTTGAATTTTGTCGAAAGCTTTCTCTGCATCTATTGAGATGATCATATGATTTTTCTTCTTCAGTTTGTTAACATGGTGTATCACATTGATTGATTTGCATATATTGAAGAATCACTGCATTCCTGGAATAAACCCCACTTGATCATGGTGTATGATCCTTTTAATGTGCTGTTGGCTTCTGTTTGCTAGTATTTTGTTGAGGATTTTTGCATCTATGTTCATCAGTGATATTGACCACCCAGAGGGGTGGGATTGGGAGGGTGGGAGGGAGGCGCAAGAGGGAGGGATATGGGGATATATGTAAACATATAGCTGATTCACTTTGTTATACATCAGAAATTAACACAATGTTGTAAAGCAATTATACTCCAATAAAGATGTTAAATAAATAAATAAATAGCAGAGCCATAACTTGAAAAAAAAAAAAAAAGAAAGAGTGGATAGGGTAGGTGGAAGATGTTTTTGAGCCACCATTTTACATGTGCTAAATAATTAGGGGTAAAAAAGACATTGGCCGGGCCATTTATAAGCCTTCTCAGCTGAACACATCTCTCTTGACAGTTAGGATTCTAGAATTTCTATAATAGTGTCAAAAGAGATAGGCTTGTTTTGAAGTTTCATTTGCATAAAAAATTGTGTTGCTTACTTTGTGTTTATCTGGGATGGGTGGAAAAAGGGTGATAGGAATGGAGAACTGGGGCGTGAAAAGCTATATTTTTCCTCAACTCTCATTTGGCACAATTTCTGTCTCAAGGCCTTTTTTGAAAGACAAAAACTTTCAGTGTCTCATAATACTAAAAACAGGATTAATTCAAATGTTCAAGACTAATGGATTTTTGATGCTGAATGAAGAAATTTAAATTTAAAGTTCTAATGGGTAATGACATACATGCCTATAGGTATCTATATATGTTTAATATATAAAAGTATTATTTTTTCTTCTCTAAAACAAAGAAAATGGAATTCCCATCTTACCCCAATCTTGGCCTGATTAACTCCTACTCACACCCTTGACTCAAGTCAAATATTATCCCCAAAGAGAAGATTTCTCTGATTGCCAACACCTACCTCCATCCACCCCTGTAAGTGGTACCTTTCTGATATTCTCTCATACATTCCTCTCAATTTCCTTACCTTCTAAAATAGACAGTAATTATGTATTTATTGTACATTTATTATTTTAAATATGCTTTCCTTTCGTCCATCCCCATCCACCCAGATCAAAGGCCCAAGTGAGCAGCAGTACACATGTCTGCTTTGTTCTCCACTGTATACTCAGTGTCTAGCATGTAATAGGTATTTGATACTTATTTGTTGAGTAAATGTGGTTGAACAAAAAAATATTAGAGATTATCTAATGCAAATTCAGTTTATCCATTGGTAAACTGATGCCCAAAGAAGTTAAAAAACATTATGGTCCAAGTTTATATAGATTGTTAAAGGGAGATACAGATTTATAAACATAGATAAAAGCTAACATTTCTACAGCACTTATTACAGCCAGGCTCGCTTTACATATATCTGTTTATTTAATTTTCACAAGTTATATGAGATAGCTATTATAATGTCTCCTTTTAACATCTGAAGATACTCAGACAAAGAGAAGTGAAAGTGGTTAGTTATTAGTGAAACAAATTCCAACCCATATGATTAGGTCTTACCACCATGATCTATTACCTCTCACATGGATAAATGAAGACAAATCCAAATCTCTTGGTGCCCATATTGATGTTGAAATAGAGATATGGATAGACTTACATATAGACATTAATTTCATCAGTCTCCCATCCCCAAACCCCTTACGTTCTGCTGTATCCATTTATGTCAATGGATTCATTAACAAATGTAGCCTTGGAATTGTTGTCTACAATGCTTCTCCCTTCCTAAATCACTAAGAGTGTCTGCCATTTCCCTCACATTTGTCCTCTCTCTTCCATTTTACTGCCAGTGCCCAAGCTTGGGGGGCTCTTCTTCTTACTGCTGTCCTGGACCATTGCAAGAGTCTCCTTATTATCTCCTTCTTCCCATATTTTTTCAGACACCCCATTCTATACACACTGCCAAACATTAAGGGACTCCACTTGCCTCTAAAAGGCATTTCAAGCTTTACCAGATATCCAATGACTCTCCATACCTTGGTCTCTACCTATCTTTCTACTAATTTATCTCTTGCTTGTTTCTCTCGTGCATCTTTTGTCTCTATTAAGCCATCAAGATTATTAGTCTCTGAAAACATTATAAGCAGTTCTACCTATACTCCTCTGCTAATGTATATCATTGTTGTGAAGTACCTCTCCTCTCCCAATATTTTCCTGTATAGGAAAGTCAATTCAAATGCCCTAGAATCCAACCTTTCTCAGTGCTGTCAGCTAGAATTTAGTATCTTCCTCTTCTGCTCTCTAACAGTACTTTGTACTTTATTAGACTAATATTGCATATTGTTATATTTTGGTTGTGTGTGCGTGTGTGTGTGTGTGTGTGTGTGTGTGTGTGTTATAACTACCCTACTAGATAATCAACTGTCTTAGGACAGGGGAATGGACCACCCAGGTTGTCTTGCATGGCAGGAATATAATTCATTCCCCCATACCAATCAATCAATCAATCAAACAGTCTATCTCCTTATACAATTGGACTTTGTGGAAGAAGAGATTGTCTTCCCCAAGGATAGAGCAGTTTATTTTTCTTCTTGCCCCCTCAAAAAAAAAAAAAAAAGAATTACAAAATAACCCTTAATTTATCCTCTGTCAAAGGATATATTTCAATCACTAAACTTCTTTATCAGCTCATGGAGTTGCATATTTTTAAAAACTCAAGATGTAAGATCCTAAAGAGCCTTCTTGATTGAATTTTTACTTCAATAAAATGTCCAGAGTCATAACTTTGATAAATCTGTGGCTATACAAAAAGACAGAAAGAAAGCCAAAGAAACCAGAGTAAGGGCAAAAAGGGAGAGAGGGGATTTTCCCATTATTTCATCACATAACAAAAGATACATGTTTCCCCAAGGCCTTATCCTTTTTGTTTTACAAAAAGTAGAAAAGAAAAGGCAATAGAGATTCTAGAAATGACTCCTATTGTGTTCAATGGTTTCAAACATAATCAAATTATGTCATAATTACAGCTTGAACATTGTGTTTAGTCTCTATAAATACATACATTAAAAAGAAAAGAAAATTTTCTTTTTAATTTTGTGGGTAGAAAACAAAAATGTGCTGCAGGCAATGGCCTATGCATTTGAGGGAGAAAAACACATTAGGCTATCAAGAAAGAAAGATAAAAGGAAAAAAAAAAAGACGAACTATGGTCAACCTCTGCAGGTTTCCTGCTGATAAATGTGAATTCAATATACAACTCCTTGTCATTCTATAAGTGAGAAGTCCACACTCTTGAATCACTTTATATTCCATTAGTGCCTATTTTGCAGTCTACTCAACAAGTTAATGACCTTATTGAAAGATTAGAAATTACAGATTCACGGGTTAACAGAGAAACCAGCAGCTGTCTTTTTTTAAAAAATGACTAGTGTTGCAGGAACTGAGTACAAGATTTCCCATTTGCATTGCAAACAGCTGACCAAGAGCCAAGAACGATTATTAACATGAACTTAACACACATATAAACTGAATGTAATATCGTTGACCTCCTAATCTCTATTTTAACCACCTCGTTTCTTCTGCTAGAGTTGAAAGATCTGTACTTGAATCTCTCCTGCCTTCAACTAAATTTTAAGGTGCATGAGGAGGACACAGTGTCTCTGTGGAACTCCATTTTCCCGTCTGTTAAATCAGGGGAAAAACAGTAACTATCACATGAAGTTTTTGTAGGAATAAAGTGGGAAACACATATGCAAAAACATGTTCCAAGCTATATAAATGCCGGTTACTATTATTATGATTATTACTAGTAGTATTGGTATTATGATGATCATAATTATTGTCTTACAATTTGAATTACTTTTAGCAAAGAAGAAGAGGTGTCAGTTTGGAAGTAAAAGGAAAAAAAACCTGCAAGTTAATAGCCACACATTTCAAAATCAATTTGAAGCCATTTGCACAAAGGTGGACAACATCCTCTATTTGATGTCACTGCCAAGGGAGCATGGTGTGATTCATTATAAAGTGATGAAACATCTTGCATTCATGTCTTAATTGGAATTGCACATCGTGTTCCTATTGCGAAGTGATGTCGGGGGACAGAGAGAGGTGCCACACTCCAAGTGGTAATTGGAGTGAAGGGGGTATTTTCAAAGGTGGGATAATAAAGAACTCTGAGGCTTCGGGAGCCAGTGGGAAGAAGATTTTACCACCCCTAGCCTGGAGGGACAAAGGGAAAAAGCAGTTATTGGAATGCAGTGAAAACTAGCTGTGGGAGAGGGATGCTTCTGTATAGAAATAGAGTCACTGTTAACCTGCGTCTGCAGGTGCAATAATGAATACCTTGACCTCTTTCTTGTCCTGTGCTCAGATCTCCCGACAGTACTCACCATTGGCTGAAGTAACCCAGGTAATGTAGTTAATAGAGATCTCCATGGCACAGAATAAGGTGTCAAAGGGTGAACAGTGGATTAGAGAACAAAAGGAAGACATCAGGACCCTAATCTGTATGTTATTATTCAACACTGGCTATTGAGTTTATTACAGGGATTAGCAAGGGCAAATAATCAAAACACACGCAGAATTAAAGAACCATTTAATGCTAACCACATAGACCTGAGAGGTTCACAACGACCTTTTACAATTTTGACTAAATATGGGTGAAGCATAAATAGTGGACTAAGAAGTTGGAACGTATTTGACCAGTTTAGCGCTGCAATCACAGAAGACTCACAACAGAGTAAAGTTAATCTGACACAGACATAATGATGGGTGTTGGTGTTATTCTACTTTTTTTTTTTTTTTTTTTTTTTGGTGGTACGCGGGCCTCTCACTGTTGTGGCCTCTCCCGTTGCAGAGCACAGGCTCCGGACACGCAGGCTCAGCGGCCATGGCTCACGGGCCCAGCCGCTCCGCGGCATGTGGGATCTTCCCAGACCGGGGCATGAACCTGTGTCCCCTGCATCGGCAGGCGGACCCCCAACCACTGTGCCACCAGGGAAGCCCTTATTCTACTTTTTAAAGTTAATTCTCCTGCCAGGGGCCAGAGAAAGATAGGGGAGAAAAGGTAGTTGTGTAAATGACTTAGCTAATATTGCTTTTGTATCAAAACTAGGTTTACTGAAGGTCTGGCTAAAGGGAAAGGCAAGAGAAGGGGGAAAGTAGCAGAGCAGGAAGCTGCTCATTTTCCTCTGATCCTTGGCCTCTTCTCTGGAATCTTACGTAGCCTTTTCAGATTATCTTCTTTCACTTGGTAATATGCATTTAAAGTTCTTCCATGTCTTGTCATGGCTCGACAGCTCATTTCTTTTTAGCAATGAGTAATATTTCATTGTGTTGATATACCACTCACCCACTGAAGGACGTCTTGGTTGCTTCCAAGTTTCGACAATTATGAAAAAAGCTGCTATAGACACCCATGTGTAAGTTTTTGTGTAGACATAAGTTTTCAGCCCCTTTGGGTAAATACCATGGAGTGTGATTGCTGGATCACATGGTAAGAATACGTTTAGTTTTGTCAAGAAATTGCCAAACTGTCTTCCAAAGTGGCTGTAATATTTTGCATTCCCATTTCCAACAGCAATGAATGAGAGTTCCCACTGTTCCACATCTTCACTAGCATTTGGTATTGTCAGTGTCTTGGATTTTGGCCATTCTAACAGGTGTGTAGTGATATCTTGTTGTTTTAGTTTACGTTTCTCTGATAAAATAGGATGCAGAGCGCCTTTTCATTTCCTTATTTGCCAACTGTATATCTTCTTTGGTGAGATATCTGATAAGGTCTCTTGCCTATTTATTAATCAGTTTGTTTTCTTGCTGTTAAGTTTTGACTTCTTTGTATATTTTGGACAACAGTTTTTGATCAGATGTTCCTTTTGCAAATATCTTTTCCCAGTCTGTGGCATGTCTCCTAATTCTCTTGACACTGTCTTCCACAAAGCAGAAGTTTTTAATCTTAATGAAATCCAGCTTATCAGTTATTTCTTTCACGGACTGTGCCTTTGGTGTTGCATCTTTTATAACTATTTCTCGTCTTTTAAACTGAGATGCTGGATATTAATACGGAGATTGCAGTTTTAAGGAAGATTACCATGTATGCCTAATTTTATTGTCATTTATTTTTTCATGCATTGATTCATTCAACAAATGAATACCAAGAGTTAATTTAGGGATTGGAGATTCCACAGTGATGAAGCCACTATTCCCAAACTCAGACAGCTCCTGGTTTAATGCAGATATTTGTAATAGACGAAGAGTATTATTTGGCATTGTGGAACTCCAGAGGAGGAATGCCTCACTCAGTCTGAGGTCAGTAATAAGAAGCATTAATACGTTCCTGAAGAAGATAACTTCTAAAGAAAGAGAGATGCTTCCCAGGTAAAGAGGAGCAGAGAGGGCAGTTCAGGCAGAGGGACAACAAAGCAAAGTCATGAAGAATCATTGTGTTAGGGATGCTCTAAGTCTGTAGGCAGGCATGGCTAGAGTATAATGGACAGGAGTAAGTGATGCGAGAGGAGGCTGGAGGGGAGGCCAGGGACAGGTCATAGCAGCCTGCATGTGACACTGGCCTGCATCCCAAAGCTGCTGGAATTTGGAAGAATTTTCTGTGGGAGGCTGACATAATCAGACTCATCTGACAAACAACATATAAATTTATTACCTGCTGTGAATATAGAACTCTAGTCTACATACTACTACTAACAGTTACCAGTTTTGAGAATTTAATATGTCCCCCATCACCCCAAGCAAGCTGGATATTGTTATTATCCTTATTACCTATTACTGCTATTTTCCTTACTTTATTTTCTTTTTAATTGAAGAAAGAAGAGAATAGAATTCTCCAAACTATTCAGCCTGGGCTTCAGCTATTACCCAAACCCAAGAAGTCTGGCTGCAGGTCTCACATTTTTCCCCATGGCACCATCTTGAATCACTTAAGCTAACCATTCACTTTGAGATTTCTAAGAACAGGAAACTCTTTCCTGTCTAAGAAGCCTCTTTGCTTTTGAGAGCGCCATAGCCTTCTCTGTCTGCAAAGCAAAACAATGTCATGGAACTCATTTGCACAAAGTAGGGAGAGGAGTTTCATTCCGAGACGCGGTTTAACTTTCTTGCCTCCTGTCAGCCTCTCTCCAGTCAGGCTACGCCACCTCACAGAGTGATAGATCAGTCATTGGTAATTCCGTGGAAAGTCTCCTGCCACTGCTGCCCCTACTCATGACTCCAAGTGAAGTGAAGTGAAGTGAAGGTGAGGAATGAGGACCCTGAGCTGTGGGGAAGAGGTGTCCAACTCTGCAGGAGGGGTCATATTGCTTTCCCTCATGTTCTAAGGATATTTACTTGGTGCTGGAGAAATGCTAGTTGGAGAAAGTGCTAAACTCAGCAGGGGAAAATACAGGTCTTCATGGCCAGATGTAAAAGTAAGGACACAAAGAGAAAGCAAATTAATTGGAGTGAAGCGGGGGATCATCTATAGAGCCTCAGTGAAAATGAGGACCTGTGACTAAAGTGGCTTTGAAGAATGTTCCCTCAAACAACAAGGGTTCCATCATGTTGCTCACAGTAAAACTGAATCCTTTTAAACTTTTCATGGAAGTACAAAAAAATACAAATAAGGAGACAGCTACACAGATTTTCACAAACTGAACACGTGTACTCTTGTAACCAGCACCAGATCAAGAAACAGGGCATGGATAAAAAAGAATTAAATAATGCCATTCACAGCAACATTTGGATTTAGAGATTATCCTACTAAGTAAAGTAAGTCAGACAGAGAAAGACAAATATCATATGATATCACTTATATGTGGAATCTAAAACTATGATACAAATGAACTTAGTTACAAAACAGAAATAGACTCACAGACATAGAAAACAAACTTAGGGTTACCAAAGGGGAAAGTGGGTGGAGAGGGATGAATTGGGAATTTGGGATTAACAGATACACACTACTATATATAAAATAAGTAAACAGCAAGGACCTACTATATAGCCCAGGGAACTATATTCAATATCTTCTAATAACCTATAATGGAAAACAAGCTGAAAAAGAAGATACACATATATAATTGGATCACTTTTCTGTATACCTGAAACATTATAAATCAACTATACCCCAATTAAAATAAAAGAAAAGAAACAGGGCATGACCAGTGCCCCAGAAGCCACCCCCCTCTCCCCACCCCATACACCTTAATCTTGACTTGTGGACACATACATTGATTCTACTAGTTTTAGGTTACTTTTTGATATCTGGCTTCATTCATCCAACATTATGCTTGTGAAATAGGTTCATACTGCTCTATGCAATTATTCTCTTTGTTGTATAGTATGTCTTTGTGAGTTCATATCTCAAGTTATTTATCTAGGCAGGTACAGTAATTTTTATAGGAAGGGCCATAGTAGGGACCCATTTCAGATTACTCAAATAGAGGCAATGATTGGGTTCCAGAACATTGTTTTAGCCTCTTTGCAATATGAAAAATAAAATAGCATAAAAATAATTTGGAGGAGTAAAAGGGGATAAAATGTTACATAAAGAGAGACTGCTAGAAAGAATCAAGGATTGAGGGAAACCACTGAAATGATAATACTTGTTCTTTGTAACAAAACAAAGGCCCTGGGTGAGAAAAAAAAAAAAAAAATCAGATGCTACACCTGCATTATACACACACGCACACACACACACACACACACACACACACACATTTTCACTTTCTTTTATGTTGAAATAATGTATTTCCCATATTTCAATATCTCCTATGTAAAATATTCTTCACAAAATCTGAACTTTCAATCAGACCCAGTGTATAGAGGAGAGAGGAGGAAATTATGCAATAGCAATTTAACACTCAATCTCTGTCATTTGAAGATGACAGCACCAGTTGAAAAGAAGGGAAAGGTACCATGAATTAAAATTCTAAAATAAAGGCATCTGGTTCATCTTGAATCCACCATTTGGAACAACAGTCTCAACTTCCTTCCAGTCAGATTTACAACATGTTCTCTGGGGGGATGCTCTGATTTCAAGGGCATTAAGATATGATTTATCTCTATAAGGCCAATTGAAGGTTATCCTATTCTCGAAAAATGGGGACCAGCACTGATCCACAAACAGAACAAAAATGTTAATCATGTTAAAACTGGGTCTCAGTGATTGAAATAGTCAGGCTGCAAATCAGAATGATTAACAATGATGACAAAACCAGAAACAAATTTATACTCTAAAGAATAGGTTATTGTCACTTTTTGCTTTTCTTCTCTAAGGTAGGTGTTAATAAAATTGGTGTCTCAGGATGTCTCATCTTGATCTTTTATGATTTTAAAATAAAAGATAAATGATTTTCCTTTCCTCTCTCCTCTCCAAGGAAGAAAAAAGTTTTGTTTTTCTTTTTGTTTGTTTTTTAAATAGAGGAATGAATAAAAGTCAGATGTGCAAATGAATTTGTCATACAAAGAGAGGGCCAGGAAAGGAGGCTATAAAAATGTAAAAAAATAACAATAATGATAGTATAAAAACACGTGATGCGACTTATTTCTTTGATTATGATGTGTCTCAGTCAACAAAACAGGAGAGAATTGAGATCCTGCTCTATTATGCTCTAATTGTCCAGATTTTGATAGATTCTGTATTTTCAGAAGGAGAATATGATCAAATTAGCTTTACATCAAATAATATGTAATTTTATTTGATTTCCTTATCATCTGCAAAAATGAGATGCCAGGGAGTAAAGCAAAACAAAAAAATTAGACTCTGATTCCCATTTTCAGCACTATGATAAGGGTTATAAAACAAAAGGATCAGAACAGTCAACACTTATACTCTGTATGGTACAAAGATCTCAATAACTACCAGGATTTTTGGAAATCCTATACTCCATTATAATGAAAGCATTTTCATTCTTCATGAGAAAAGAGGAAAATAAATAAATAAATACCTCAAGGGAAACATTAAACAAAGAGCAGAAAATGTTATTTAGATGAAAGACATCAATTTAAAAAGCAAAAGAACACCATGCATACGCTAATGAATCAAACTAAAATTATATTTTACAGTTGCCAAATGTATCAAAATTGTATGAGACGAAAAGCTAAAAGGGTGACAGTTAATGTAAACAGCTAGTTTTTAAATCATGTTATATTCTCTGTATTTAATTACATGTGATACATATTTGTAACATGCTTCACACTACTTTATGTATGGAAGCATTTATTATAAACAAATTGTCTGAGATTTCTCAAAAATAGTCACCACTTTAATATCAGTAACAATGTTTTCTCAAACTTTTTCACCATGTGAAAATCTACTTAATGAACAATAGAAATGCAGATGTTACATTTTAGGTAAATTTAAAAACACAGATTTGTATACGGATAAAAGTTTTTAAAAAAACTCTTTCATATCAGTCACAGCAAAGCTGTCATTTGCATGCTTCTGCTCATAATTTAAATGTCATGATGATAGCTGCCTTAAGTTTCACGTCAAATTTGTTTCTTTGCTCACTCTTTATACTGTACAAGAGAAGCTCAGTTTAAAATTAATCCTCATCGATAATAGTGGCAAATGTTTGGTGTTTCTTTCAGATATTTAGGTGTCTTTGGAATAAACATGTTTCTGCCCAGAATATGTGACATATTTAGTATAATTATATTAGGGGTAAAAAAAAGTGAAAATAATTAATATCTTACTTCCTGTACAAACTTTTCTTTTATGGTTGGTTGAATGAAATCATTACACTATCCCAATACCAACAGGTTATATTCTACATCTGCATTGGAGTCCTGATCACCACTTACATTTTTTTACATTACTCTGAATTGTAGTATTTATGTTACTATTCTTATCTCAACATTTATGTTTTACTAAAATGTTTTTAAGCTGGTGATCTGTTTTTTGTGTGTGTGTGAACAAGGGATAAAATCCATCCAAATTCTAACAATAAAAATGGGAAATAAAAATAATTAGAAGAAACTTAGAGAAAATTATACATTTGGGGGAAAACTACACCATTACCCAAACCCTGGCAGAAATGACATGACCAATACAGTCTTGCAATGTATTCACAACTTTGAAGAGTGCAACGGGACTTACTAAAAGAACCAATGCCTATGAAAAACATCTTTAAACGTAACATTTCCAAGAAATTTTAATACGTGTACATAATTTTTCTCTTAAATTATTTTTTTTCTCTTAAATCCATGGACAGAACAACTGGTTGGTCATTTCTGGACCTCATTTTGAGAGACATTGGTGTCTAGACATTTGTCATCATCAAAGACACTGATCCTCAACAAAGGGTCCTTTCAAAGTTTTAGCAATTTTTTTTAGCTTGGCATTAATTTTTTTCCTAATTTCACATGTATTTATTGAGCATTTCTGTTTACCAACTGTTGCATAAGATGCTAGGAGAGACATGTCTCCACCTTCCAGGAGTTTATAATTAACAGGTACTGCAGGTATGGACACGTCTAGTCATAATTCAAGACGAACTATGGATAAGTCTATACCCAAATGATAAACATCCAGTATGCTCACAGGAAGGAGAAAGTGACTAAGATGATTAGTAAGGGCTACAGGGAAGGATGCATTTCAGGTGAACCTGAAAGAAGCTGGGAAGGCAAGTACAGTATGAAAAAGGCACAAGGCTTAAAAAGCACAGATTGTCTGTTTTGACTGGAAGAGATGATGCAAAAAGAAAGGCTAGGAACTGTGACTGGGTCGGATTAGACTGGTCCTCTGCTATGAGGCATTCATTTTTTTTACACATGAGGATCTGTCAAAAGTCTCTGAGACCTGGAACTGAAAGTATTAGGTCTGTGTTTTAAGAAAATCACCCTGGTAGTATTGAAAAAAATGGGAAAGTATCAAAGAAGTGGGTTTATTCTAAAGAAGCAGGAAAAAAAGAATAAAATAATCCAAATGTCCAAGTCACCTCTCGGGCATTAGGAAGGTGTCAGTCAAAAGATGTGAAAGAAAAGAGCAGGTACGCTTTCTGAGGTCACTTGGAATCGGAAAGGGAGGTGTAGCTGTCTCTTCGCAACCCCAAGCTTAGGGCAGGAGAGGAGGTAAGCTGTGTGCTGAGAGGGACAGACAGTTATAGAGCCAGATCATCTGGTTTCAAAGGCCATACTTCTACACAGGTAGACCTATAATTATACACACACATTACATACACTCATGCACACACACTTGCCTGTATGTATGAATGTTGTACATATGCATGCATGTAAATAGACTCTGATGGATGTGAACTTAATGCTTTACATGGATCCAAATTTGGTCAATATGGTGAATACTTGACTGAAACCTGGTTTACAAAATATGATCCAAGTAGGCAATTACTCGGCTTTCAAAACTGACTTATGATTAACAAGGGCAGTTGAAGCATACATTAGTTTAGGGAGAGAGGGATGTGCTCCCTGATCCTTTCACATATAAGATTCCCGTTCTCTAGCAACTTGCCTCACCTTCTTTGACCTTACCCATTTCCTCCCCAGACCATGTTGCAACCAGCTATTTCCAACCCAGCCTCACTTTTGAGCAGAGAACATCATGTTTACAGAAAGTATTTTACTACTTACTGGTATTAGCGTAGGTAGAGGAGTTTAATTTCTTGCATAATAAGTAAACTAATGATCTCATAAAGTTAAAGATGCTCCCCAAATAAATCAAGTCCTCCAAGTAAAACACTACATTATCCAAGGAATAAGCTTTCCCCTCCTTGGTCAACAGTTTCCATCGCTGTTACATATATTATAACATTACACACACCTTTTTGAAAGCTAGAAATAAGCAAAGGAAATCTTTGAATATTTCGAAGTGAATAAATTCTAAAGCATTGACAAGTAGGGTTTTTCTCTGTTTCTTTGAGCCCCACGGCTCTTCCTGCTGAAGTATCAAGGTTGTTCTACCTTAACAGATTGGAGGAAAAGTTGATACGGTGCGGTACAGGTAGCATGACCAGGACATGGTTGAGAGGGAGGGGAGTAGAGGACACTATAACCATTAGGTTAGGACAGTAGCCATGACTCTGGACTGTTCTGGACACAGCTGCATGTATGTTCTCCCTAGGTATAAGGGACTGCATGAATAAAACATAGAGGAAATTAGTTACATTTCTTGCACACATGAGTGTGTTCATTCCCACATGCATATTTTGCTCAACAACCATCCTTTTTAGTTACTGAATAAATAATTGAGCTCACCTCCTCCATGGAGAGAACAGCCTAGGAACTGTTTTTCTCTTTTAGCATTCAAGGGGCTCCCGTTTTATCTGCAAAATGCACCACCATCTCTCAGGAGTTAGTCCCTGACCACTGGAAGGTCAGCTGCAACCTGGTCTCTAGATGCCACTGGCACGGGTCACCACCAGATAACTGGAAGTGACTCAGTGCAGTGCCGCCTGTCTCCTCAGGAATTTCCCCAAACGGTCTCAGATGTGCCAAGGTATATTGACACAGCTGTATCGTCAGACTTACCCACACCTGCTCTCCTAGGTCTCAGCACGATTAATTTCAGAGTCATGTTTTCACTAGCGCCAGTGTCGGGAAAATCCACATGACTTTTTTCCCTAATAGCTTCCATTTGGAACACAAAGAATAAAAACAAAATTATCTGAGCTGAGACAGCTCTTGCATCCTTAGTTCATCCCAAGGTAGAAGCCAGGATAATTATGGAGAGACATATGTTGATGGTAATAAAGCAGTTATGTATGTTCACTATCTGTTTTGAAGATTAACTGTCTACCACATTGCAGTATTTAAGCATGAGACCATTTCAGATTTAATACACTCTCCCCAACCCCCTTTCTACCATAAAACATAGTCTTGGAAAAGACACAATTTACATAACTTATAACTAGAGGATTTCACTAATATAAACAATTCTGGTGCCTAACAGTTGGCACCCAAAAAGACAATTTATGAACACCCTCCTCCTCCTTGCTGTCAAATCCAGGATGACATGTTCATTGTTTTCCTCATAAAATCTACGATTGCTTCTGCGAGAGCAAGAACAAGCACTTTTTATTTCATTTTTATAAGCCTGTATGAGCAGATGAAATGCAGAGGGGCCAACAGGAACACTAAGTTTCAGTCTGTCAGACTGCAAAACAGCAGAGACATTAAGCCTCCAGGTCATAGCTGCTAAAAGAATCACTAGAACATTATCAAGCTTTAGGGATGCTTTGAAAGTACAAACTGCTTTGAAAGTACAAACCTATGACTAGGTTAAGGTTAAAGACATACCCACAACACTCCTCTGCTCAAACCACTGAACAATCACTAGGACTTAAGTAAATGCAAATAAATCAACAAATGAAAATAATCCAGGTAACTGAAGTTTAAGTGTGGCAGGAGCTGAAGACAAAGCTCTTTTCTATTAAGAAATGATTCATTCCAACTCATTCACAGCTCCCAAGACACCAATTTTTATCACTGCAATATGATTTTATGCAAATCATATCAAGTGATTCTGCCACTACTTTAATAACGTACTCTACATAAAATAAACATATTAAATGTCATGCTTATAAGCACCTTCAGTTTGTGCTGCAACAGCAAAAAAAAATATAGCCATAGATTCTTTTAGAAGGTTGAGTTGTTTGAGAGAAAGATTAAACTAATTCTTTAAAAAAATCTTTTAGACCAATCTAGCTGAGCAAATAACACTTCCGTGAAGATGAAGGAGTCTATAGCATGAGAAACACAGCATATTCATTTGCTATAGCTTCTACTCCTGGAATTTTACACTGGAGACCTGAAAACAGAATAGTTTAAGTCTATAATAGTCCATTATGAGACATTCCACATGCATAAATTCTCAACATTTCATAAATACTGTAACTATGAAAAAATCATTCATGTCTTACATTTAGAAAATGGACCCTTGTGGAATATTGCCTTTTTCAACCTCAGCAAACATAAGTTAAATATTTATAAAACAAAATTTATTGAAACTATTTCAATTCTTGTGGGAGTAGAATAGACACTTAAAAAGAATCAGCCTGAAGTAGTCTTATGTGTATTGACAGTACACATGCAAGGCTTCGCTAGCGGTGCAGTGGTTAAGAATCCGCCTGCCAATGCAGGGGACAGGGGTTCGAGCACTGGTCCGGGAAGATCCCACACACCGCGGAGAAACTAAGCCTGTGCACCACAGCTACTGAGACTGCGCTCTAGAGCCCGCAGGCTACAACTACTGAGCCCGTGTGCCACAACTACTGAAACCTGCACGCCTAGAGCCCATGCTCCGCAACAAGAGAAGCCACCGCAATGAGAAGCCCGCGCACCGCAACGAAGAGTAGCCCCCGCTCGTCACAACTAGAGAAAGCCCGCGCACAGCAACAAAGACACAACACAGCCAGAAAAAAAAAAAAAGTATACATGCATATGCAACAATTCTCTACAGAAATATTAAAACTGATTTCCTACTTTTCAGCTCACACCACAGTATATAAACACAGGCTGCAGTTCATCTTATCAGAATTATTCAACTAACTGATTGATACCATCAACATTAATTTTGGTTTTTAAGAGAAAGAAAAACAAAGCAAGCTAAAAATATCTACTGCTCAGAAAACCTCATCTCATACATAATGATTAGATAATGAAAACAATACAGAAAGGGACACAATAAAAAGTGAAAATTTTCCTCAATCAACCCCATCCCTTTCTCCAAAGGCAAGCACTGTTAACTTTTCCTGCTGTTTCCTTCTAGAAAAAGGGAGAAAAAAAGTTTAATAATGTAATAACTAATGTATGCAAATGTGCACATTTTCACATATTTAACATTTCCATAACTTGACTTTAAAATTATACTTATACAGGCATACCTCATTTTATTGTGTAAATACTGTGTTTCTTTTTTTTCTTTCCCCCAGATTGAAGGCTTTTGCAACCTTTCTTCAAGCAAGTCTTCCAGTAGCATTTGCTCACTACATGTCTCCGTTACATTTTGGTAATTCTTGCAATTTTTAAAGTTTTTCATTATTCTTACGTTTGTTATGGTGGTCTGTGATTAGTGATCACTGATGTATCTACTGCAAAAGATTACCACTCACTGAAGGCTCAGATGATTGTTAGTGTTTTTTTTTTTTAATTTTTATTTTATATTGGAGTATAGTTGATTAACAATGTTGTGTTAGTTTCAGGTATACAGCAAAGTGATTCAGTTATACAAGTATCTATTCTTTTTCAAATTCTTTTGATTTTTAGCGTATTTTAACAATAAAGTATTTTTAACGTACGTACACTATTTTTAGACATAATGCTACTGCACACAATAGACTACAGTACAGTGTATAAACATATCTTTTATATGCACTGGGGAAAAAAAAACTTTATTGCAATATTTGCTCTATTGTGGTGGTCTAGAACAGGTCATGTTCAAATTGATAATATTTACCTGTCTTCAAACTTCCAAGATAGGTCACCGTATTTCATATCCTCACAACTGAGAGTTCTTTATCAATATACTGACTCTGGAAATGTTAAAATTCAATTATTTGCCAATCATATGGTATAATAATTAGATCTTTTTTGTAATTTGTATTTTTATACATTTTGGCTTTCCTTCTGAATGAGGTTGAACAACTATTTTTGTGTTAAATATCCACTTATTTTTCATTATTTATAAATTTACTGTTCATATCCTTTGTCCATTTTTCTATTTTTTTGTTATTTTTGTCTGTGAGATATTTTTTAAAATTTAATGAGTCTTGATCTAACTTATGTGAATATTTTTCTCTAAACTGTCATTTGTATTTTGTCCCTTCTCATACTGTTTTCTTCCCCAGGTTTTTTGTTTTCTAACATGTTGTATGTAGTGAAGTTTATTGAGCATTTCTTTATAAATTCTGTATGTTATACCCTTTTTAGAAAGTGTCTCTCTGCCAAGATTATACATACATTTAGCAATACTTAAAAAAAAATTTATAGGTTCTTTTCTATGTTTAATACTTCCTTTCATCTGGAATTTATTTTGAGGTTAAAAAGTAAGATAGGAATATAGTTTTATCTTTTTCTGCAACGGTTAACCAGTTGTTTCCCACTATTCACTGAATAATATTTTTTCTCAATTATTTAAAAATGGTATTATTGGGACTTCTCTGGTGGCGCAGTGGATAAGAATCCACCTGCCAATGCAGGGGACACGGGTTCGAGCCCTGGTCCGGGAAGATCCCACATGCTGCAGAGCAATGAAGCCTGTGCGCCACAACTACTGAGCCCGCATGCCACAACTACTGAAGCACGCGTGCCTAGAGCCTGTGCTCCGCAACAAGAGAACCACTGTAACGAACATGCAATGCAGCCAAAACTAAATAATTAAAACCTTTAAAAAAATAAAAATAAAAAAATGATACTGTTGTCATGAGTTAACTGTTATAAACATGCAGCTGTATTTGTGGCCCCTCTCCCTCACTCTTCTCCAGTACAGATTTATTTTAATTTTTGCAACTTTATGACATATCAATATTTTAATATCTGGTAAAGTTAGTTCCTCTCTCATTGATTTTCTTTTCCAAAATTGTTGTGAATATTCTCAAATATGCCTTTTCCAGGTGTATTTTAGTAGCAAAATGATGGTGAATTCTGTCAGATGGCTTTTTCCTATATATTTTATAAATTTCCTTTTGATTTCTGCTATGACCCAAGAATTTGGGGGGGGGGGGTCTTTTTCCAGGCTGTTTTTTAAGGTGGCTGGGTTTTATATTTGTCATATATTTGATATTATTTTACTTTGGGAACCATATTAAAGTTTTCTTTGAGGTCTAATATATTCTCCATTTCTGTATATGACCCACAGGTATCAGAATAAAGATCTATTCTCTAGTAATGTCGATCCTTTGTTCCTTCATCCAGCCAGCCAGCCAGCCAGTCAGCCAGCCAGCTATCTAGGTATCTACCTCTCTATATATATATTTATTCAGACTGTTTTACACTATAATTCTTTTTTTTTGGTCTACATAATCTTTTAATGGCTGACATAATGAATTAATTTTTCTTGCCATCACTGGATTTCTGTTAAATTTTCTTTGCATTTCCCACAGTCAAATGCTTTTTATTTTTTTTTATGTTACATCACATTAACAGGTATTGTCTCATTTATATTCATTGATACAACAAATATAATCAACTTCTCGTTATATTTTCTAAATGTAATGCTTGTTTTGTTTTTAAACTTCTATATGGATTGTCTGTAAAAAACTATGTGATGTGTGTATATTTTCATCTCTAGGGATTTGACAGTTTTAGTTTTTAGTCATTCTATTCTATGCAAACTTCTCGTTCAATTTCTGAAAATAGAGTTGAGCAATTTACATTTTTGTCATCAATCCTCTATATCCCAACATTTGGTTTTGATAATCCTTTTATATGTTGTGAAAATTTACAATAAACAATGTGTAACTACTTATGGTGATGGATGTTAACTAGATTTACAGTGGTGATCGTTTTGCAATATATACAAATATCAAATCATTATGTTTTACACCTGAAACTAATAGGTCAATACCTCAATTAAAAGTTACAATATTTACTTTCCATAATTCTTATTATCATAATTGTTTAATTTTCTTCTATACGTCAATGATATCAATGCTTATCCTCACTCTTTTACCACAGCTTCCCAATGGTGTATCATTAAGCAATTTGTTTCTGTTTGTGAGTTTGTGGTGTGACTCATTTATTTTTCCCTGAATCCCCCCAAATTCCATCTCTATGCTTGAAATGTATTCACTTAAGAAAAGTGTGTTTTAGTGACACTCATTTAAACCTATTTTTCCCTGAAACATGTGTTTTTGTTTCTTCAGATTTATTTCTTCATTTATTCCCTAAATTTTATTTTCTTAATATGCCTGTAGTCAATAGCCATCTTACTCATAATAAACTTGGGCAGGCTTGCCTAGAACTTCTATTTGTACGATTATGGTGTGGACAAATCCCTTCTCACCTTAGCTGAGGTTTATTCAGCTCCCTCTAGATAGTACAGTGTGATGTCTGCTCACATCTGTGGCAGGTGACAAGGGGTAGAGTGTGGAGGATGGTTGGTCTTGGTTGTGGGCAGTCTTGGTTAGTGTTTGGGGACTTTGCTATCTCCTCTCTGGTTTTGTTAATTCTCTTATGCCAGGATCTGTTCCACTTTATTGGGAATCAATTCAATGCCTATGGCTTCAGACAGCTTCCCGTGCTTCGGCCAGGGTCCCTGACCTTCCACTTCCATCAGGAGTACCTCGGGAGGTAATTTAGCCCAATTAGCTTCTCTCTTCCCAACAGCCAATTGGAGATAAGGCATTGAGGCCAGAGACAGGCTGAAGGCAGCATCACCCAGTGGTTCTCATATATGCTTTCCAATTCAGTCCTGCTCCTTGTCCAATTTATTTTCTCTTTTGTTTTCTGATCGGCTAAAATCTTGTTTATTGCTAAAGATAATTAGCTCTGAATGTTTATGATAATTCTGCTTTTTATCCCCTACTTTCATGCCAGGAGGGAGACACCAAGATAGAGAACTCCAGAAATTACTTTCTCCTGGGAGTGAGAAGACAGCCACCCTCATGGAAATCTCCGTATTCCCTCTCTCTGGGTTGCTCCATTAGCTTCTCTACAGTTGGGGGTGGGGGCATTTTTCAGGACTTTATTTCACTCATGTTTTCTATTTGGTTTATGTGGAGAGCAGTGTAGGATCACATGGCAGATTGCTAAAGGCATCACCCCGACTCCAGGACCCAGGTCTATCTCCTCGGGCAAACGCTAGTATTTCCTCTCATTAAAACTTTGGAGTATTTTCCCCGTTGGTGTGTATGTATGTATATATAGATGGATGGACCTTAAGAGTCGATTTTTAATTGTTTATGATGTTCATGTCATTGGTTTAGGGAAAATAATATTTTGAGATTCAGTTTCACTTTGCCACTGAAAAACCAGAAGATTATGTTCACAGTTATTAACTTATCATTAATATACTCATGTTTTAGAAGGTTTATTTTAAAATACAAAAATCTGTGACATACACACACTACTGTATATAAAATAGATAACCAACAAGGACCTACTGTATAGAACAGGGAACTCTACTCAATATTCTGTAATAACCTGTATGAGTAAAGAATCTGAAAAATAATGAATATATGTACATATATAAATGAATCACTTTATTGTACACCTGAAACTAAAACACTGTAAATCAACTATACACCAGTAAAATTTTAAAAAGCTACAATATGAATCTTGCATAACTTATTTTAATTAACCTTTTAAATAGTCATAGAAAAACAGGAGTTAACTTGAAACTGGAGATGGGTAACTAAGAAGCATGGGATTGGGAGCAGAACTGATGGGTCCTAAGAACCTCTGCCCTCTACTCCATTCCACCCCTATTCTCACAACAGAAACTAATTCTCTCTATGAACTCTACCCTCCTGGGTAACCCCCATTATCCAGGTACCCATGGAAATGGGACAAAAGCAGCTATGAAGGGCAGAGGCAAAAAAGCCATAAACATTTTAGGTCTAGAAGCTGAATCTCACCAAGCCCATGTTGGCTTTTGGACAAAAAGAGCCTGTTTTCCATAAATCCAAGTTACAAAATGAAGAAGCAAACATAGTAACCAGTAATAGTGAGGAGCACTGGTTTGACACTCAGCAAAGCCTGCCTTGGAGATTCACTCTGAATACAAACAATTTGCAATGACTAAACACAGTTGATATATAAAATCTAAATTTGCTATCAGATCATAATTATAGAAGAAACATTACCTAAGGATTCATTTAAGTAGTCTGTTCTTCAGTGCATTTAAAATAGAAATGATTTTTTTATTGAATTAAAATAGAAAAGTTGAATACAAGTTTTCAGGGATTGTTCTGTGTTATGTGAGCCATGCCACGTAAATCTGTGTATCTTATTAAGGTGGGTAGGAGGTGGAAGGAAAAACAAAACCATTCTGCTAGTGCAAGTGTGTCCAGAGTTACATAGGAGCTGAAAAAAGTCTCCAAAAAACAAGATAAGTAAGCAGTATATTTCTAAGGAATGTAAGTATAATACTAAGAAGTTAATCTTTATCTATTTCCACTTTTCTTCAGTTCATATATTAAATATAGGTTTCAGCTTTTTAAAAAACTTTCCAGGGCTTCCCTGGTAGCACAGTGGTTGAGAGTCCGCCTGCCAATGCAGGGGACGCGGGTTCGTGCCCTGGTCCGGGAAGATCCCACATGCCGCGGAGCGGCTGGGCCCGTGAGCCATGGCCGCTGAGCCTGCGCGTCCAGAGCCTGTGCTCCGCAACGGGAGAGGCCACAGCAGTGAGAGGCCCGCGAAAAACTTTCCAAAATAAATTATGTTAAATTAGTAAAACAGTTCATCTAACCATTTTTTCCTACTGAAAGCATATATGCATAGTTTTGACTCTGATGATTTTGTCTTTCTTTCTTGTTGTTAAAACACAGTAGGAGAGAAAAAACTGATTTGAAAATTATACTAAAACAAAAGGATAGAAAGTCTCTACTTTTCCTAAACTCTCAAATCCCTAAACTGACAAGAAAGAAGCATAAAAATGATAATAAATCATTTATGTTAACAATGGTGATTTTATTTTGTAATCATCTCTCTCTAATTAGGATTTTTTCAATGAGATGGCAAACAAAAGTAGTTGAAAAGAGCATAACCCCCGGATGTAGGATAACCATCTTTCAAAAGCTGTGCAGTTTAAGGGAATACACCTGAAAAGGAATGTATGAATTTAAATTAACAGAGGGAAATGGGATATAATTCAAATGATCCTAGGGTTCAAATGTATCATTACCATTCAAAATCAAATTCAAACATAACATTGTCTTAGAGTAATTACTTTCAAAAGCAAATTATAACATATAATTCCTACATGTAACCTGAGCCCATTAACCATCACAACTAGAATTTCTTTAGGGGGCAACTATAATATATGATGAAGGCAGCTTGATCCTACCTCAGAGAATTAAAATATAATCTCTCATATACTCCATAAAGTTGCCTCTTGATTGTGTGATGAGAAGAAAGGACCTATCCAGGGAAAATACTAAAGGATATATATAATAAAACACTATTTAATCGTTTAAGAAATGAAAACATTACAAGTTTTAGTCTTTACTCTTTCAGTGGTAACACAAACATTGTAAATCATGGAAATTCAGAAAGAAGACTACTTTCTGTTGATAGGGGGAAGCAATTCCCCAAAATACCAGCCATCAGATGATAAGACTTTAAAATAAACATCGAAAAAAAAAAAAAGCTTAAGAAAAATGAAAGTACATCACTCTATTCCTCCATTGCTCCCACTCTTTCTATTCTAAGAATATACACATATCTGTACAAGTAAAACACCTGCTTCTTTTTAAAAATATCTTTGAAAGAAAAGTTGGAAGGTTAAGTAATAAGCACCCAATCCTAGTTAAAAGATATGGTGAGTAGTTGGCTCTGATATCTAGGTAGAGGAGTAAAACAATACCTGGATGGTTTACTGTTTTCACTGAGAAAATTAGAAGAAGATAGGAATGAGCAATGGATTCTAATTAAAAATCTAAACATAAATTAATGTAAACTCTGGGAGGTTTGTGGTAGTTGGCCTCTGAGATGCCCCTGATGGTCCCCATTCCCTGGTATTCTCACCTCTATGTGGCCCCTCCCACAACGTACCTGCGTTAGTCTGGGCGACCAGTAGAATAAGGCAAGAAATGATGGTATGTCACCAGAGGTGAAAAAGTTATAAAAGATATGGTGGTTTCCATATTGATTGTTCACTCTCTTACCCACCCCCTCTTTTTTTTTCTCCCTCCCTTTTATCACTCACTCAGGAGGAAGCCAGCTGCCATGTCTGAGTAGCCTTATAGAGAGGCTCATGAGGGAAAAAACTAAAGCCCCCTGCCAGCAGCCATGTGAGTGAGTTTGAAAGTGGATCCTTCAGCCCCAATCCAGCATTCAGATGGCTGCTGCCCCAGTCAACAGCTTGACTGCAATCTCAGGAGAGAGGCTCTGAGTCAGAATTACTCAGCTAAGATGCTCCCAAATTCCCAAATGCTAAAAACTGTGTGAGATAATAAATGTTTATTGTTGTTTTAAGCACTAAGTTTGGGAGTAATTTGTTATGCAGCTTCCTACAATATGTTTTCCACAATGTTTTCCTCATTACTCTGGGAATAGCTTTGGTTGACCTTGAGGTAACCTTTGTAAGCTTAGTGTTTTCTCTTTAGCATCTATTTCCCCTAAACCAATCACTTCTTTCTTCTACTGCACTCCAGTGAAAGGGCAGGTTATCATCTTTGGTTGAAGAGTTATTTCCTGATTGGGAACCAAGTCAGAAAAGTTTTCTTCATTGCTAAGACGTTTCCCGTGTAAAATACTAAACATACTCTTCGGAAACGAAAAAAGTTTCAAAATTAATATATATCCAAAGGCAAGGAGTGATCTGTCCTAGGTGCAACTAAAAAGGGAATGTATTACATATAGAAAATTTAAAAACAATAATGAAACCAAATAAATTTTGGTCTGCTTTTTACTATCAACATGTACTATAATGCCAAACAATGTCTGTAATAGAATACTCTTCTTCCCAAAAATCTTTTATTGATCTAAATTCTAAAAAATTGTAGCAGTTATTCAGTTTCAACTTAGAAACTTAAAAAAAATTACCCTTTTATCTACAAGAAATAATTCATAGAAGTCCCAGTTAAATAGCCAGCCTAAGACACGTGCGAACTCAGCTACCTGCATTTGTTTTGAGAGTAAGCTCATAAATTTTTGTAATCATTCAGGTTTATTTCAGGCAGTTTTTGTCTGTGTGGTACTACATATTTCTACTTTTAGGCAGAAGAATTATAATAAACAATAATAACATGTGATGGCAAAGACAAATAAATAGATTTGAGTTACTTTGAATTACTTCAATTATGTCATTCTATTTGAATTCTTGGGGTTTTTTACTTGTGTTTAATATTAAAAAGTGTGAACTAGTACAACCTGCAAGATTTAATAATTTGGAAAAAATAAAAATTTTGGTTCATATATAAAATATTTTACTGAATTTTAATATTTTTACATTTAAATATTTTTAGAAAGTTGTTCATTATTTCTAAATTATAGAACAAATCAACCACATCACACCTGCTAGGATGGCTATAATTTTTAAATAAACATAAAATTATAGTAATCAAAACAGTATGATATCAAATCAGTCAAAACAGACACACAGACCAATGAAACACTATAGAGAGCTCAGAAATAAACCCATCCATATATGGTCAATTAATTTCCAACAAAGAAACCAAGAATATACAATGGGGAAAGGACAGTCTCTTCAATAAGTGTTGTCAGGAAAACTGGACAGTCACATACAAAAGAAAAAAATTGGACCACTATCTTATACCATACACCAAAAAAATAACTCAAAATGGATTAACAACTTGAATGTAAGATCTGAAACCATAAAACTCTTAAAAGAAAACATAAGTGGTAAGCTCCAGGACATCAGTCTTGGTGATGATATTTTGGATATGATACCCAAAGGCAAAGGAGACAAAAGTAAAAATAAACAAGTGGAACTACAGCAAAGTATAAAGCTTCTGCACAGCAAACCATCAACAGAATATTTGCAAGTCATATAGCTAATAAGACATTAATATCCAAAATACATAAAAGACCGCATACAAGACAATAGCAAAAAGCCAAACAACCCAATTAAAAAATGTGCAGAGGATCTAAATAGATACTTTTCCAAAAAAGATATACAGATGGACAACAGGTAAATGAAAAGATGCTCAAATCACTAATCATCAGGGAAATGCAAATCAAACCACAATGAGATATCACCTCACACCTGTTATAATGGGTATTATCAAAAGACAAGAAATAACATGTTGATGAGAATATGGAAAAAAGGCAACCCTTGTGCTCTGTTGGTGGGAATGTAAATTGTTTATAGCCGCTATGGAAAATAGTATGGAGGTTCCACAAAAAAATTAAAAACAGAACTACCATATGACCCAGAAATTCCACTTCTGGATATTTATCTGAAGAAAATGAAAATACTAGCTCAAAATGATATACGGACCCCCATGTTCACTGCAGCATTATTTACAATAGCCAAGACACAGAGACAACCTAAATGTCCATCAATAGATGAATAAAGAAAATGTGGTATATATATACAATGGAATATTATTCAGTCAAAAAAAGAATAAAATCTTGCCATTTTTTACAATATGGATGGATTTTGAGGGCATTATGCTCAGTAAAATGACTCAGACAGAGAAATAAATACTGTATACATTTTACTTACATGTGGACTCTTCAAAAGAGTTCACAGATGCAGAGAACATATCGGTGGCTGACAGAGGCAGGGAATGGCAAGTTAGTGAAATGGGTGAAAGAGATTAAAAGGCACAAACTTCCAGTTATAAAATAATTAAGTCCTGGGGACATAATGTACAGCATGGTGATTATATAATTAGTAATACCATGTGATTGTATTGCATATTTGACAGCTGCCAAGAAAGTAAATCTTAACAGTTCTCATCAGAAGAAAACAAAAAAAATTGGGCTTCCCTGGTGGCGCAGTGGTTGGGAGTCCACCTGCCGATGAGGGGGACGCAGGTTCGTGCCCCAGTCTGGGAGGATCCCGCATGCCACGGAGCGGCTAGGCGCGTGGGCCGTGGCCGCTGGGCCTGCGCGTCCGGAGCCTATGCAGAGGCCACGACAGTGAGAGGCCCGCGTACCGAAAAAAAAAAAAAATTGTAACTATGTCTGGTGATGGATGTTAACTATATAATTATGGTAATAATTTTGCAATATATCAGATCATTATGTTGTACACCTGAAACTAACATAGTGTTATATGTCAATTATTCCTCAATTTAAAAAGTGTATCTATACATATTAAAAAAAAAAAAAAGGAAGAGACCCCAGAGCTCGCTCGCTGTCTCTCTCTCTCTCTCTCCATGCACACAGAGAGGTCATGTGAGCACATAGCAAACTACAAGACAAGACTCCTCAGAATAAACCTACCTTGCTAGCACCCTGATCTTGGACTTTAAGCCTCAAGAACTGTGAGAAATAAATTGTTTAAAAAACAAAAAGCAAAACAGAAAATAACAAGTGTTGACAAGCGTGTGGACAAACTGGAATTCTCACACAGCGCTAGTGCAAATGTAAAATGGTGCAGTTACTGTGAAAACCAGTTTGACATTTCCTCAAAAAGTTAAACACAGAGTTACCACGTGACCTAACAATTCTATTCCTAGGTATATACTCAAAAGAACCGAAAACATGTGTTCATACAAAACCTTGTACACACAAATATTCACAGCAGAACCATTCATAATATCCCCCAAAGCAGAAACAATCCACATTCCATCAACTGATGACTCAATAAAGAAAATATGGTATATCCACATAATGGAATATTATTCAGCCATAAAAAGGAATGAAATACCGATACTTGCTACAATGTGGCTGAACCTTGAAAATATTAGGCTAAGTGAAAGAAGACATATACAAAAGGCCACATATTAATTTAATTTGTATCAAATGTTAGAACAGGCAAATCCATAGAGACAGCAAGTGGACTGCTAGAGGACAAAGGGAAAGGGAATGGGGAAGGTCTACTAATGGGTATGAGGTTTATTTGGGGGGTTGATGAAATGTTCTGTGATTTGACAGTAGTGATGGCTACGTAACATATGATTACACCACAAAACACTGAATTGTACAGTTCAAAATGGTAAGTTTTATAGTATGTAAATTATACCTCAATAAATAAAAGAACAAATCAAGAAAATGATTGTTATTACTAATTACTACAGAAAATAATTTTACCTTGTAGAGGAATGGATAGTAAAAATGATCTACTCAGGGTGTCAAATACATGAAATATGACATTACTAATGCATCCTCCCTTTCTCCTGGCAGTAGAAACAGTGAAGTGCTCCGAAATTTTCATGTTGGTGACAGATTCACTATAGGAGCTTGATAAGCGGTGGTTGAATGAATGAATAAATAAATGAATGGATTCCCCATATTTGCCCAACTAGTTGTGCAAAGTCATCATCTTTACCCCTACTTTGAGGAGAGGGGACCTAGTCCAGAGATAGCTTAGTAAATGACTACCGTTCTGCTTGCTTAGGATTATTTAGGGAAGGTGGGGGGAAGAGAGTTTAAAAACAATATTTAGGGGGTTTCCCTGGTGGCGCAGTGGCTGAGAGTCCGGCTGCCGACGCAGGGGACACGGGTTCGTGCCCTGGTCCGGGAGGATCCCACATGCCGCGGAGCGGCTGGGCCCGTGAGCCGTGGCCGCGGAGCCTGCGCGTCCGGAGTGTGTGCTCCGCAACGGGAGAGGCCACAACAGTGAGAGGCCCGCGTACCAAAAAAAAAATTTAGAAATTAGTTTAACATACTCATAGATACTGGTTCCAAAGGAAGATGAGAGGTTTTCCAAAGAAGAATCTACTGCAGTTCTATGCAGCCAACAAGAGCTTAATATATAGGAATCAAATTCAACAGAGTTAAACACAACTATTTGATTTTTTTAAACTTTCTACAATAAAAATTACAAATACTTCACATAAGCTATAAACAGTGAAAGGATGAAAACCACATGATTTAGCTGAATAATTTCCTCTTTACTCAGAGAATTTCCTCCTCAACTGTGAATGATACTCTAATCAATGATTAGCTTACTACAATTCTAAAAAACTGGGGTGAATAACAAAAGATAATGGACTGGTGCTTTTCAAATGATACTGCCATTGCTATTATATTTGATACTCATTCATGTAGTCCACAAACAAGAACTCAAAATATAAATAGTATATTTCTCCCCTGGAAAGAAGCTTGCTATCTTAAAACAAAGAAAGCCACTGCAGGTGAAAAGCCAAGAACGAAAGTTGGGAAAGGACACAATTTAAATAATGAGTAATCTCCTAAACAACTGGAAAAAATACAGAAACACATACTGTGAATTTACATTCAAATTTTCACCTTTGCAGACAAAGATAAGAAGAGTTATACTCTGATAATTTCCTATAAGTAACTATAAAGTAATACTGATAAGTAGGGAGATATATTCAGCTTGTCATTAATGAAATTTCCTATTTTTAGAAGTAATTTTATAAGGTCTACAGTTCACCTATTTCACTTTTAGTGGCAACATATAGTTTCTCTTAATCCTTATGCATTTATAGAAGATAAAGGACTTCTACTCTAATAAACCGATAACCCAGTGACTTCCATTCCTGCCTTAAAGCTTTTATATTTTATCTTTGCCTCCTTGTTTTTTTTTCTTTTTTCAAACTAGGAAATTAAATGTGAGGGCTAAAAAGTTCAAATAAAATCTTTTTATGCCATATCTGGTAATGACTTACTTTGCTATAGTACAAAATCACACACTTCAACATTTTAAAATTTATCCATTCTTTTGCCAGTGGAGAGTTTTGTTTGTTTTTTTGCTTTTTGGTTTTTTTTTTTTTTTACCCTCTACTGCCACTTATATGCAGCTCTACCAAGTAAATGATTGCTATTTTAGTGGCATGAAGGATGAGAAAAGAGGGAAGGAAATACAAAAAAAGGGATTTGAGTCTGAAAAGAGAAGAAAACTTAATGGCAATTTGTGTATAAGTAAAAATAAATCAAACACAAAAAACACTCACTAGAATAAATATAGTCATGGAAATATCTAACTTACCATACTTTTTTCCCCCTAAGAATTTGATGTCTCAGATTTGAAAAACTGAGACTCAGAAAGCGAAGCTCACACAGCGAGTTAGCACCGCAGACTGGTCGTTAGAATGCAGAGAGGAGCTGCTTCTTCCCGAGGCTGGCTTTCCCCATGACCCCAACACAGCTGCCAGTGGCTCCCACCAGCTGCAGCTTCTTAACCAGCAGGAAAGAATATTTTCCTCAGGTGGGAGCCCCAGAAAACATCTCAAGTCTCAATGATCTAAATTAGATCACAGGCAAACCATGGAGCATTTACAATCTGGTTATTGCCACTGAAAAATCAAATTTTAAATTTTATGTCCTTTTAATTAATTTAAAGACCTGTATGTGACATGTGGCTAACTTACTGAGAAGCACAACCTTAGGTTATTTAGAGAAACAAACTCAACATCGACAAAACTTTCTAACCACACGTTAGAATGTTAACAGGTGGATCATATCACAGTCCATGCCGCAGAGGTAAAAGACTTTTTTACCCTAGTAATTTACTCAGCAGGTATGTCCCAAATGTGGCTTTTCAGCTCAGAGACTGAGAGCTGGAAACTGTGGTTTTCACCCTCTGGAGGCAAGGAGTGCCCACCTGGTTACTTTTCGGGTTTGGGTCGAAGGATCCATCTTTCTGCCGAAGGAATGACAAGAGGCACATACAGATACATCATGTACAAAGCAATGCATTGCTAAAAAAAGAAAGAGAACCTGAATAAAATAATGAATACAACTGACACCATAACCTTCGGTTGACTTTGGATCACACTTTCAATAAAAAGTAAAACAAAATTCTCTATTTATCCTACAATGTTATTTAATCAAATAATTCATAAGCAAGTGTAGAAGTACCTCTCTGCTGAATTTTCGTGCTAGTAGATAGTCCAAAATGTCAAGGCAACAAACTTCTGCATCGTAAATTTGCTTCAGTGGGCATGTACCTGAATAAATTTCCATGTAATGCAGCAGAGAAAACAACTGGCTTTATTCACTCCGGCTCATCCCTCACTGCGAGGGAGGGCTCTGATAATGGCCAAATGTGTCTTCAAACAAACAGCAATACATCCAGATACAGAGAATTGTATTCCAGAATCTAATGTCCGTGAACCAATAATCATTTTGAAACATTTTAATGCCAGAGCCACAAAGAAGCTGATTACTTTGAGGAAAAATAACTAGTTTATGAGACTTAAGTTTTCTCTTTTCCTTCTATTTTTTTATTAATTTTATGTTTATACAGCAGGTTCTTATTAGTTATCTATTTTATGCATATTAGTGAATATATGTGAATCCCAATCACCCAATTCATCCCACCACCATCACCCGCCCTTCCCCCACCCCATTTTCCCCCACTTGGTGTCCATACGTTTGTTCCCTACATCTGTGTCTCTATTTCTGCCCCACAAACGGGTTCATCTGTACCATTTCTCTAGATTCCACATATATGCATTAATATACAAAATTTGTTTTTCTCTTTCTGACTTACTTCACTCAGTATGACAGTCTCTAGGTCCATCCATGTATCTACAAAAGACTCAATTTCATTACCTTTTATGGCTGAGTAATATTCCATTGTATATATGTACCACAGCTTCTTTATCCATTCATCTGTCGATGGGAATTAAGTTGTTTCCATGACCTAGCTATTGCAAATAGTGCTGCAATGAACATTGGGGTGCATGTGTCTTTTTGAATTATGGTTTTCTCTGGGTATATGCCCAGTAGTGGGATTGCTGGGTCATATGGTAATTCTATTTTTAGTATTTTAAGGAACCTCCATACTGTTCCCCATAACGGCTGTATCAATTTACATTCCCACCAACACTGCAAGAGGGCTCCCTTTTCTCCACACCCTTTCCAGCATTCGTTGTTTGTAGACTTTCTGATGATGGCCATTCTGACCGGTGAGAGGTGATACCTCATTGTAGTTTTCATTTACATTTCTCTAATAATTGGTGATGTTGTGCCTCTTGGCCCAACATCTGCATGTCTTCTTTGGAGAAATGTCTGTTTAGGTCTTCTGCCCTTTCTTTGATTGGGTTGTTTGTTTTTATAATATTGAGCTGCACGAGCTGTTTATATATTTTGGAGATTAATCTGTTGTCCATTGATTCGTTTGCAAATATTTTCTCCCATTCTGAGGGTTGTCTTTTCATCCTGTTTATAGTTTCCCTTGCTGTGCAAATTTAAGTTTCATTGGGTCCCATTTGTTTATTCTTGTTTTTATTTCCATTTCTCTAGGAGGTGGGTCAAAAAAGACCTCACTGTGATTTATGTCAAAGAGTGTTCTTCCTATGTTTTCTTCTAAGAGTTTTATCTGGTCTTACATTTACGTCTTTAATCCATTTGGAGTTTATTTTTGTGTATGGTGATAGGGAGTGTCCGAATTTCATTCTTCTACATGTAGCTGTCCAGTTTTCCCAGCACCACTTATTGAAGAGACTGTCTTTTCTCCACTGTATATCCTTGCCTCCTTTGTCATAGATTAGTTGACCATAGGTGCATGTGTTTATCTCCGGGCTCTCTCTCCTGTTCCACTGATCTATATTTCTCTTTTTGTGCCAGTACCCTATTATCTTGATTGCCGTAGCCTTGTAGTATAGTCTGAAGTCAGGGAGTCTGATTCCTCCTTCTCCATTTTTTCCCTCAAGATTGCTCTGGCTCTTCAGGGTCTTTTGTGTCTCCATTTTAATTTTACGATTTTTTGTTCTAGTTCTGTAAAAAATGCCATTAGTAATTTGATAGGGATTGCATTGAATCTGTAGATTGCTTTGGGTAGTATAGTCGTTTGTACAATATTGATTCTTCCAATCCAAGAACATGGTATATGTATCCATCTGTTGGCATCATCTTTAATTTCTTTCAGCAGTGTCTTATAGTTTTCTGAGTACAGGTCTTTTACCTCCTTACACAGGTTTATTCCTAGGTATTTTATTCTTTTTGTTGTGACGGTGAATGGGATTGTTTCCTTAATTTCTCTTTCTGATCTTTCGTTGTTAGTGTATAGGAACACAAGAGTTTTCTGTGCATTAATTTTGTACCCTACAACTTTACCACATTCATTGATTAGCTCTAGTAGTTTTCTGGTGGCATCTTTATGATTCTCTATGTATCGTACCATGTCATCTGCAAACAGTGACAGTTTTACTCCTTCTTTTCCAATCTGTATTGCTTTTATTTCTTTTTCTTTTCTGATTGCCATGCCTAGGCCTCCCAAAATTATGTTGAATAAGAGTGGCGAGGGCTTCCCTGGTGTCGCAGTGGTTGAGAGTCCACCTGCCGATGAAGGGGACATGGGTTCGTGCCCTGGTCCGGGAAGATCCCACATGCCGCGGAGCGGCTAGACCCGTGAGCCATGGCCACTGAGCCTGCGCGTCCGGAGCCTGTGCTCCACAACGGGAGAGGCCACAACAGTGAGAGGCCCATGTACCGCAAAAAAAAAAAAAAAAGAGTGGCGAGAGTGGACATACTTGTCTTGTTCCTGATCTTAGAGGAAATGTTTTCAGTTTTTCACCATTGAGAATGATGTTTGCTGTGGATTTGTCGTATATGGCCTTTATTACGTTGAAGTAGGTTCCCTCTATGCCAACTTTCTAGAGAGTTTTTATCATAAATTAGTGTTGAATTTTGTCAATAGCTTTTTCTGCATCTATTGAGATGATCATATGGTTTTTATTCTTCAATTTGTTAATATGGTGTATCACATCGATTGATTTCCGTATACTGAAGGATCCCTGCATCCCTGGGATAGATCTCATTTGATCATGGTGTATGACCTGTTTAATATGTTGTTGGATTCTGTTTCCTAGTATTTTGTTGAGGATATTCATCAGTGATATTGGTCTGTAAGTTTTTTTTTTTTTTTGTAGTATCTTTGTCTGGTTTTGGTATCAAGGTGATGGTGGCCTCATAGAATGAGTTTGGGAGTGTTCCTTCCTCTGCAATTTTTTGGAAGAGTTTGAGAAGGATGGGTGTTAGCTCTTCTCTAAATGCTTGATACAATTCACCTGCGAAGCTATCTAGTCCTGGACTTTTGAAAGATTTTTAATCACAGTTATAATTTCATTACTTGTGACTACTACTTCTACTAACTCTGGGTTTTGTTTGTTCTTCTTTCTGTAGTTCCTTTAGGTGTAAGGTTAGATTGCTTATTTGAGATTTTTCTTCTTTCTTGAGTTAGGACTGTGTTGCTATAAACTTCCCTCCTAGAACTGCTTTTGCTGCATCCCATAGGTTTTGGATCGTCGTGTTTTCATTGTCATTTGTCTCTAGGTATTTTTTGATTTCCTCTTTGACTTCTTCAGTGATCTCTTGGGTTATTTAGTAATGTATTGTTTAGCCTCCATGTGTTTGTGTTTTTTACATTTTTTTTCACTGTAATTGATTTCTAATCTCACAGCGTTGTGGTCAGAAAAGATGCTTGATATGATTTCCATTTTCTTAAATTTACTGAGGCTTGATTTGTGACCCAAGATGTGATCTATCCTGGAAAATTTTCCATGTGCACTTGAGAAGAAAGTGTAATCTGCTGTTTTCAGATGGAATGTCCTATAAATATCAATTAAATCTATCTCGTCTATTGTCTCATTTAAATCTTGTGTTTCCGTATTAATTTTCTGTCTGGATGATCTGTCCATTGGTGTAAGTGAGGTGTTAAAGTCCCCCACTATTATTGTGTTACTGTCGATTTCCTCTTTTATAGCTGTTAGCATTTGCCTTATGTATTGAGGTGCTCCTATGTTGGGTGCATAAATATTTACAATTGTTATATCTTCTTTTTGGATTGATTTCTTGATCATTACGTAGTGTCCTTCTTTGTCTCTTGTAAGAGTCTTTATTTTAAAGTCTATTTTGTCGGATATGAGAATTGCTACTCCAGCTTTCTTTTGATTTCCAGTTGCATGGAATATCTTTTTCCATCCCCTCACTTTCAGTCTGTATGTGTCCCTAGGTCTGAAGTGGGTCTCTTGTAGACAGCATATATATACGTCTTGTTTTTGTATCCATTCAGCGAGGCTGTGTGTTTTGGTTGGAGCATTTAATCCATTCACGTTTAAGGTAATTATTGATATGTATGTTTCCATTCCCATTTTCTTAATTGTTATGGGTTTATTTTTGTAGGTCCTTTTCTTCTCTTGTGTTTCCCACTTAGAGAAGTTCCTTTAGCATTTGTTGTAGAGCTGGTTTGGTGATGCTGAATTCTCTTAGCTTTTGCTTGTCTGTAAAACTTTTGATTTCTCTGTCAAGTCTGAATGAGATCCTTGCCGGGTAGAGTAATCCTGGTTGTAAGTTTTTCCCTTTCATCACTTTAAATATATCGTGCCACTCCCTTCTGGTTTGTAGAGTTCCTGCTGAGGAACCAGCTGTTAACCTTATGGGAGTGCCCATGTATGTTGTCATTTTTTCCTCGTTGCTTTTAATAATTTTTCTTTGTCTTTAATTTTTGACTATGTGTCTCAGTGTGTTTCTCCTTGGGCTTATCCTGCCTGGGACTCACTGCACTTCCTGGACTTGGATGGCTATTTCCTTTCCCATGTTAGGGAAGTTTTCGACTATAATCTCTTCAAACATTTTCTTGGGTCCTTTCTCCCTCTCTTCTCCTTCTGGGACCCCTATAATGCGAATGTTGGTGCATTTAATGTTGTCCCAGAGGTCTCTTAGGCTGTCTTCATTTCTTTTCATTCTTTTTTCTTTATTCTGTTCCATGGCAGTCAATTCCACCATTTTGTCTTCCAGGTCACTTATCCGTTCTTTTGCCTCAGTTATTCTGCTATTGATTCCTTCTAGTGTATTTTTCATTTTGGTTGTTGTATTATCTCTGTTTGTTTGTTGTTTAATTCTTCTAGGTGTTTGTTCTTTAATTCCTCTAGGTCTTTGTTAAACATTTCTTGCATCTTCTCGATCTTTGCCTCCATTCTTTTTCCAAGGTCTGGATCATCTTCACTACCATTATTCTGAATTCTTTTTCTGGAAGGTTGTCTATCTCCACTTCATTAACTGGTTTTCTGGGGTTTTATATTGTTACTTCATCTGGTACATAGTCCTCTGCCTTTTCATTTTGTCTATCTTTCTGTGAATGTGGTTTTTGTTCCACAGGCTGCAGGATTGTAGCTCTTTTTGCTTCTGCTGTCTGCCCTCTGGTGGATGAGACTATCTAAGAGGTTTGTGCAAGCTTCCTGATGAGAGGGACTGGTGGTGAGTAGAGCTGGCTATTACTCTGGTGGGCAGAGCTCAGTAAAACTTTAATCCTCTTATCTGCTGATGGATGGGGCTGAGTTCCCTTCCTGTTGGTTGTTTGGCCTGATGCGACCCAGCACTGGAGGCTAGAGAGTCTTTGGTGTGGATGATGGTGGACTCTGGCAGGGCTCATGCCAAGGAGTACTTCCCAGAACTTCTGCTGCCAGTGACCTTGTCCCCGTGGTGAGCCACAGCCACCACCCGCCTCTGCAGGAGACATTCCACCACTACCAGGTAGGTCTTGTTCAATCTCCTATGGGGTCACTGTTCCTTCCTCCTGGGTCCTGATGTGCCCACTACTTTGTGTGTGCCCTCCAAGAGTGGAGTCTCTGTTTTCCCCAGTCCTGTCGAAGTTCTGCAGTCAAATCCCACTAGCCTTTAAAGTCTGATTCTCTGGAAATTCCTCCTCCTGTTGCTGGACCCCTACGTTAGGAAGCCTGATGTCAGGCTCAGAACCTTCACTCCAGTGGGTGGACTTCTATGGTATAATTGTTCTCCAGTTTGTGAGTCACCCACCCAGTGGTTATGGGGTTTGATTTTATTGTAATTGCGCCCCTCCTACTACCTCACTGTGGCTTCTCCTTTGTCTTTGGAAGGGAGGTATCTTTTTTGGTCAGTTCCAGTGTCTTCCTTTCGATGATTGTTCAGCAGTTAGTTGTGATTCCGGTGTTCTCACAAGAGGGAGTGAGCACATGTCCTTCTACTCCACCATCTTGAACCAATCCCCTCCTTTTATTTTTGAAGCATGAAGAAAATATTAAACTTTAAGCTGTTATTAGCTTGTTAGAAAGACACCTCAAAAACAATGGGAAGATGAAAGTATAAAGAATTTTTAAATATGTAGCTTGGAGTATTACAAATTGGGTATATTTTTAGTTAGTTTTTCTTCCTACATATTAATTTCTTCCTCTTTGTTAGGATAGAAAAATAATGATGGCATTCAACTTAATATAGCAACAATCTAACTTAATTATCAAATAATTGTTTTTAAAGTCATCATCCTAGTTAGAGAAATTTTGCTCTTCTGAACCCTCATTCCTTTTTGTTTTTTGAGTGATGCCAAACACTTTCAATTCATCTTGGCTTTCAAAGTGACCTAGAAGGAGCCCTTCTCAATGGGATAACACATAAAATATCTTCAGGTATAAAATGGGGACAAACAACAAATAGGCTGTGGTAAGGATTAAAAGAGACAATATATGCCAAACACTTAAGAAAACGTAGCCTAAATATAGAGTAGTCACAGTCTGCTGTAACTGTGAAACTCAAGGCACTGTCTTGAGAGAGAGAAAGAGGGACGGAAAACAACCTACCCTGAATTTCATGCATTATATCCTTTCCAAAAGATAGAAGTGGATATATGTGTGTGTGTGTGTGTGTGTGTGTGTGTGTGTGTGTGTATACACACACACACACACACACATTGTAAATAAAACTGGTTTTAGTTCTAAACAGTACCTATTAATTTTCTTTGTAGAATACCTACATCAGTGGGATTGGTAAACAGAAGAAGAAAATATGTAGGAAACTCAAGGGAAGCCAAGGGGGAGGAAGCAGGAGAAAAACAAAGCAACCAGCGTCAGCAGATCTGGCTTTCAGGCAGTGCTTCCTGGCATACGTTTTAATGGTTGTTGTCAGCTGACAGCAAGTGTGGTAGAAGAGGTCATGTGACATAGGGTGCTCAACACTGTTAAATGTTACAAGTCTTCAGGAAGTCATGGTCGGAAGAAAGTTCACTGGAGGAGGCCATCAATCAGCCAATGATGTTCTACTATTTCAGGAAGAGACAATATTTTAAAATACTTAAGAAGCAAAGGTTGGGGGGTGGCATGTCAGTGAATACAATTTTTTTTCTAGATGATCAGCAAGGAGCAGAAAGGAAAACACAGAATGAGAGACAGGATGGTAATATGAAGGGGCAAAAGTCGAGAGGTGGATTAAATCGTTTTTTTTTTTTTTTTTTTTTTTTTTTTTTGCGGTAAGCGGGCCTCTCACTGTTGTGGCCTCTCCCGTTGTGGAGCACAGGCTCCGGATGCACCGGCTCAGCGGCCATGGCTCACAGGCCCAGCCGCTCCGCGGCATGTGGGATCCTCCTGGACCGGGGCACGAACCCGTGTCCTCTGCATCGGCAGGCGGACTCTCAACCACTGCGCCACCAGGGAAGCCCCTAAATCTATTTTTAATTCATATATTCATAGATTAACTGTTAATAGAGAAAAGCTGATCATGTTTCAGCCCATTCAGAGAACTAACTAAATAAGGGAGTACTATTTGAAAAGAGGACCTTAATAATTATCACACAAAATAATTCAATCTGACTCTATGCAGAGTGCTGATTTTAAATAAAATCACATGAAAAATATTATATCAAGTGTAGGAGCAGATTCTGTGTATCAGTTCACTGCTTGGTTGGTTTTCCTCACTGCAGTCTGAAATAACCTTCAAGATGAATTTTATCAAAAAGTGACATCAAAACTCCTACCAAAGGAAATAGCAGTGTGTATGCAGGCATACACACAGCCCTTAGAAACTCAGTCTTAGACAGAGTTAGAGTATGTTGATGACAAAGATACCAGGCACCATCCTTTGAACTCATTTGGTGGCAAGTGTAATAACACTCGTATCTTTACCTTTCCTGCTGAGCTCTGAAGTAATCAAACCATTCTTAGTTAACTCAGGATGTGTCTGTCATCAAAACAAATCTAAAATGCAAGCAACTGCAACTTTATTAGCACTTACTGATCCCAGGGGTGATAAATATGTTTGTTTAATTAATTCGTGCAAGCGAAACTGTTGGCAAAAGAGCAACTGTTCAGACTGCTAAGTAGATAAAATTCACATTCAATATATAGTAATGATACAATCCTAGTAATTGTCAGAATCTATACCAGCAATGGTCACCTTCTGTAGCATCAAGGGCCACATTATCCACCTGTGAGAAACCTCCAGGTCACTGATAATTTCCATTAGTTTGCATATATTAACATATGCTTTGCCTCTAAGCGCTTCAAAACTTTAGTTTCCCAAATACTGAGTAAATGCTCTATGACATTGTCTTAACATTCGCCTGACGTACCAGAGTATGCCATTCTTTCCTGGGCTTTACTCTTTCTCTGAAGAACTGCTGCGTACGCTTGTTCAAATGGGTAGGATGGGTTTTAAGATGCCTCCCTGTGGGACATGATTGGCTGGAAGCTTTCATCTTTCATCTCTTTTCCTCTTATTTTCTCTACAATGTGCTTTCTAACCATGTACTTGTATCGGAGTAAGGATAAAATCTCTGTGATCTTGTCCCTTGGGATGCTGTGTCATCCTCACTACTGTGTCCATTGACACTCCTATATCTGAAGACCACGGCCCTGTTTGCACCTCTGTAGAACAGCAAAGCCAGGTGGATGCCGATGTACACACTACATCAATCCTCCTTCTGCTGAGGGAAGACGGGTTTTTGTAAATAGGAAGAAAAAGATAAGCACAAAGCAGAAGAGGCTGTCAACTCCTTTAACCCAAGGAAATGGTATGGGATAAAGGAGAGATGGGTGGAGGGCAGTGAAACTACTCAGGTGAAACTTGCAAAACAGGCTGGCAAGAGATCACTCCTAGCTGCATCAATCCCTGTGGGCCAGTAATGGTTTCCAAATGGTACAAAGGGTGAGATACTCTTAGGTCCTATGATTTCCACAGGCACCAGAAGACATTAATTACTCTAGTTCCTGAGGATTTTAAACCTTGGAGGCCTTCACATAGGGTGGAGTTTCATACACACACACGTAACCACATACTTCATACCAAATCTATTTTACATCTTTTCCATGCCCAGAATGAAAATGTGGGTGTTCTATCATGTCAGTGTCTAGTCCTCTAAAAAGAAAAAACGAAAAACAAACTAAGCTCTCCTATTTGATAGAAGCGATGCCAAATTCTCTCCCCAAATGGCTGCATCTCTAACAAAACAATCAAATAGGTGTAAACAAAAGAGGAAATTAATTTTTAAAATAGAATATTTCACCCACAGTTTTGAAGAAAAGATCAACACAGTTCCTTCAGAAACCATAAATGCATCCCAAACACCACTGACTCACTCCACACCTTAAACCCTTCAGACGATGAATTCAAATGTCCAAGGATTGTGAAACTGCTCTATAAAAGGAGAAGGGGAGTTGAGATTTACTTCAGATGGAATTTCCTTTGGGACCGAGGCTACATGCTTCAGGAAGAATTCTCCTCAGTTTAGGAAACGCTGGCTATAATCAAGGTTCAGGGCTTCCAACCAAGTACACCCAGTCATAGTTCCAGGCACAAGCTCACTTGGCTTAAGAAGGTGGGTTCAAATTGACAGTTTTTTGTATGGTGATTCTAGAAAGACAGCTAAGCCTTACATTAGTATATCTTCCATTTTTGGTGCAACATAAAATGGTGTCTGTCAATTCCTGACAGATCTAGTTTGGGTAGGAATATCCCTCACTGAAATCACCACAAAAATTAAAATGTATTCTTTTGGGAATAGTTTCAGAGTCCTTTGAAAAAAAGCCATTGACTGATACTTCACCAAGGTTTCATTCCAAGGGTCTTGATTCTGGGGCTAAATAAGGACAAAGAACGAGAGAGCAACAAAACTTCACATCTCCGTGCATGAAAGACCATCGTCCAGTTAACGTAGAGTGAGGAGGATTCACTCTGTGGAGCCAATTCACAGGGAAGATGGTGTCAAACCATCAAGAATATTCAAGGTACTGCTCAAACACTGAATGCCATTTCTAGACTACATGCAATCTATTTCCTCAACTGCTAGATCCTTCTTTAAAAAAAAATTATAATTGTTATTTTATTGTGGCAAGAACACAACATAAGACCTATTCTCTTAACAAATTTTAAGTGTGCAATACATTATTTGCCTGTTGGATTCTTCATTTTTCAGTCATTATACATGATATGAAGATAACACTTAAGGCCTCAAAGGCCAATCCCTAATGACCTTGCCTGTATCCTGGGACACACCAGTAAAGACAGACCCTGGGTAATGGGAACCATGCTTCACTGATCTTCTTCAGTCCTTCTCAGACAACATACCTTGGCTATTTGAAAAGTAATGTACTTCATTATGACTTTACTTCTTCACATAATTGATTATACAATTTCTGATAACGCCCAGACACGCTGGAAGATGAGCACTGCGGGGGTGATGGTCACGGATGGGAGGCATGGTGAATGGCATCCAGAACACATGCTTCAGATTCAACCAATTCTCTAGGCTGAGCAAATGAAATGGGAGAGAGAATTCGTTTTTGCAAGAAGAAGCAGTCAGACAGCAAAGTCAAGAACTGCCCATTTGAAATCTTGACATTTCCCGAGTTCTAAGATGGATTTCATTTTAATTGACCCTAGAATGTGTGTGAAAGAGAAAGAAATCTTGTAAAGGACCATGTTCAGTTTTATGTTTCAAAGGAAATATTATAAAAACATCAGCTTATTTCTTTTCTCAATCCTGAAACAAAACCTCAACTATGTTCTTGTAACAGGAAAATAGGCAATAGAGTACTTTATAATGCAGCTAAAACTGGCCCCAGAGCAAGGCTAAACCCACCAAAGTTTCATAAAATCTACTCCTCAGCTGTGGATGTTCTTTTTTATGTTTTCCTTACATCTTTCTTGTCACCGTGATTCATCCATTCTTACATACACAAACTCCATCTCGAATGTGTTCCCAACTATAGCAGTATTGAATGCTATTTATATTTTTTGAAATGTCAACAAGGAACAAGCAGAGAATCTGTCAGGACAGTTTTAAAATTGTCATTTTAGGACTTCACTGAAAAATCTGTCAGTTCTAATTTAACAAATTAAATTAAGAAAAAATGCTTTACCATAGTTGACATGGTGTCAAGGACATTGCAGTAAAACATTGATGGTCTTATTTTAATTTCTTTATATCCTTCTTCATAAAGAATATAATCTGGGGCTTCCCTGGTGGTGCAGTGGTTAAGAATCCACCTGCCAATGCAGGGGACATGGGTTCGAGCCCTGGTCTGGGAAGGTCCCACATGCCGCGGAGCAACTAAGCCTGTGCGCAACAACTACTGAGCCTGCACTCTAGAGCCCTCAAGCCACAACTACTGAAGCCCGCATGCCACAACTACTGAAGCCCACATGCCTAGAGCCCATGCTCTGCAAAAAGAGAACCCACTGCAATGAGAAGCCTGCACACCGCAACGAAAAGTAGCCCCCGCTTGCCGCAACTAGAGAAAGCCCACGTGCACCAACGAAGACCCAACGCAGCCAAAAAATAAAATAAAATAAAATAATTTAAAAAAAAAGAATATAATCTGAACTTTCATATATCATGACTCAATACAAGAGGGGAGAAACGTAATAACCCTTTTTACATAGACTTCTACCATGAAGGAGAGAAGATCTGTGTATCAGAGAAGTGAGTCAAAAAATCACAATTCCAATGACAAATTACAATCCTCTCCACTTTTCAGTGCTTATTTTTAATTGTATTCTGGAGCTCTCATTCCCTTTAAGATTCCTCCTTTGTCTTTGATATATCAGTCCAGGAAATACATCTTTACACACTCAACTTTGAAGATCAAGAAAACCTGCACCACCAATTGCTGTTTCCCTTCTCTCTAAGAAATTAGAAAACCCACTGCTGAGACCCATCCTGTACTTTTTTTTTTTTTCCAAATTAAATAAAAAGTTATGTTTTTACCTCTGCCTACAATATACATACATCATGATGATTTACCTTTTCTAAGTATCTTCTTTATGACACCCAACCAAAAAGTGTAATCCTGCTTCAAATTAAGAAGTCCTATCATTTCAATTTCATTTAGAATTATCCTTAACCCCTGGATGCTTTGGGGACATCACCTGGAGCAATTAGTGATGGGAAGGGTCTTGTAGAAAGAAGGCCAGAATACAATCCAGTGAGAAAAAGGAATGTTTGAGGACCTTATGTCAGGGCTGTATGAATTCTATGGCTGCAATGAAAAGAATCAAGCTCATTTTAAGCAGAAGAGAAATTTCTTTGAAGAATCTAGTGGAAAGCTGAAGAAGCAAGACTGGCAAAACAGAAAGTAGGAAATCTTCAGGAAAATTGGTAGCAAGAGCGTTTCAAGGTAAAGCGGCTGGGATGACTAAGCTTTAAACACATCCAGCCTCTTTGTCATTCTTCTCAAGATTCAGATTCCCAGGAAGAAACAACAGACTGGCCTACACTGGCTCATGTGCCTTCCTTTTGACTGGGGTGAACCAGGCATCTTAACTGGCAGTACCATCAGGCAGAAACCATAGAAAAAGGAAAAACGTAGGGAAGCAATATAATTACATAAGAGGGACAAGCAGAGAAAGGAAAGAGAATGCTAAGAGTGTGTCTGATTGTACGGGTTTTCTCTTGCTGTGTGACACACTGCCACAAATAGAGTGGCTTAGAAAAACACATTTATCGTGTCCCAGTTCCTAAGGGTCAGGAAACTGGGTTCTTTCCTCAGGGTCTCACAACTCTACATCAGAGTGTCGACTGGACCGGGTTCCTCTCTGGAGCTTGGAGGTCTCTTCCAAGGTCACATGGCTGTTGGCAGGATCCAATTCGTTGGGGTTGAGGGACTGACTGTGGTCCCTACTCTCCTCCTGGCTGCCAGCCGAGGACCACTCTCATCTCCTGAGGCTGCCCCTTCCTTGACACGTGGCACCACAACACGGCAGCTTCGAGGCCAGCAGAAGAATCTCTCCTCGAGTTCACTAAGAGGCAGTCTTACACAATGTAGCCTAATCAAGGGAGTGAGACCCCATCACCTTCACCATATTCCATTGGCAAGTCACAGGTTCTGCCTGCACTCAAGGAGAGGGGTTTATTCAAGGGCCTGACTCATTGTGGGTCACCTCCCAGTGTGTCTGCCAAATTAGGGGAAAGGGTCTCCAAATGGGATCATTCGGGAAATATCCCCCCCACACACGCCTGCACACACTCACACAGACACACACACCTCAAGACTGCACAACTGGTACCTATCCACGAGTTTTCAGCTCGACTCTCAGGGAACCTTTCTTTGCATGGCAGGGACAAGCAAAACACAAAAAGCAATGACAAACAAGTGACAACTTGTGCTGGAAGCTTTCTGAGTCTGGGGCAGATCAGACACACAACTCATAGCTATCATACCCCATCGTTAAACACGCTGAGTAGTGCCTGGCAGAAAACAAAAGCGATCGTTTTGCAAATAGTTTAGCTTCTAAATGCTGACATTATGTCATTTGTTTTGACACTACAAAAACACCGACATTTCATCATATGTAAAGTGTACTGAAAAGTTAAACGTGCCCCTTCATTCAACATGATTTTGAGGAGCAAAGGAAGCCTATTATTTGTAAACATCACAAACCATATGACAAAAGTGTTGGTTAAACTGATACGCAAGGCAAGTATCAGATCAGCTGCATATGGCATTGCTACTGTATCAGTGCTATTTCCTCCTCTCACTCATCATTCCAAGGCAACTCTGACGCAGTCAAAAAAGCACTGATGTAAACGCGGTGCAGCCACTGTGAAAAACAGTATGGCAGTTTCTCAAAAAGTTAAAAATAGAATGAACATATGATCCAGCAATTTCATTTCTGGGTCTATAGCCAAAAGAATTGAAAGCAGGAACTTGAATAGATATTTGTACTCTCATGTTCATAGCAGCATTATTCGCAATAGCCAAAAGGCGGAAATAGCTCACGTGTCCATCAACGGATGGAAAAACAAAATGTGGTATATACGTACAATGGAGTATTACTCAGCCTTAAAAAGTAAGGAGGTTCTGACACATGCTACAACATGGATGAACATTGAGGCCATTATGCTGAATGAAATAATCTAGTCACAAAAGAACAACTGTCTTATGATTCCAGGTATATGAGGTCCCTAGAGTGGTGGTTGCCAGGGGCTGGGCGGGGAAGAGGGTAGGGGTGACTAGGGAGTTGTTCTTTAATGGATACAGAATTTCAGTTTGGGAAGATGGGAAAAGTTCTGGACATGGATGGTGGGGATGGTTACGAAACAGTGTGAATGTACTTAATGCCGTAGAACTGTTAGAAAGGTTAAAATGATAAATTTTGTGTTACATGTATTTTACCCCAATTATATATATATATATGTATTTTTTTTTAAAGAGCACAAAGTTTGAGGTCAAGTATACTTGGTTCTGGTGTGGATTTTGCTACTTCTTAGTTCCATAAACTCGCTGCTTTGCTTCCTCATCAGTAAAATGAGCATGAAACTCAACCAACCTTCCTCATGGATGAGTTAGAAACTACAATCTGAAATCTGGAAAAGGGCTCAAGGCAATCAAATAAGAGAACCCACTGGGTGGTGTGTCCCAGAAGATCAGGGACTTTGTCTACTTAATTCACTATTGCAGCCTTAGCACCAAGAAATATATATTCAATGAAAGTCCTTTGAAACAAATAAATTTCTATTCAATGATAAATTTTATTTTTGCTAGTATTCCTATTATACTTTCAAGTGTATTATTTAAACCAGAAGACGCACCCATTTCAGAGGCCTGACCTTCATCTAGATTCCTCACCCCTCATTGTCTAAGCCACTTCTAACAGGTCTGTCCAGTGACCTAATTTGGTCTCCAAGACCCTTAACACTATGTCTAAGACCAATTGCCTACTCATGCTTCTGAATCCTCTTAACATTGACTATAGAGTGACTAAGAAGATGCACTTTTTCAAATCAAAGGTGAGAGAAATCCTACCAGCCTCTCTGAAGCAATGGATATGCTACAACATCAATGAAATGATATCATTTGGTCAGAGCCCAGATCTCACACTGGTGCTAGGTTCATGCACAGAACCTTGGAGGGCTGGTTATGTATCAAGTTTCAATGTGGTCGAGTCCTGGCCCCGACCCCGAGGACTCTGGGTTATGATTTAACCTCTCTCTTTGACCTGTGCTCAATATAGAGCATGTATATTAATGAAGGAAGGAGCTGTCACCTTGAGTTTCCAAGAGCTTGAATTAGGCAGGGGGTGGGCAGAGGTTCCCAACATCAACTGGCATCTGACAGTTCAAAGACTGCTTGAGCCGGGCATCTCCCAGTCAGGGGTTTTCTCCGAAGGCTGGCCTTTCCCTGCCAAACATGGCCTGCCCCTAGCCTATGAACACTAAAATTTTACAAGTTGTCCTTTCTAAAACAAAATTGTGGTGAAAGCAGTGATATTTACATGTGATGCCCACTTAATTTCCACGGCTTCTTGTAAAGTACATAGTGAACATGGAAACTGTTTGTAACCCCAGACAGACCTGGAAGGGATCAAATACATCCCAGAACTAAACTAGATTCCACTTCTAGTACTCTAATATCCCAACAGTCTAACTCTGTAGTAGTGTGAGATAATAGGGAGAAAAAAAAAAAAAAAAAAAAAAATATATATATATATATATATATTAGTCTTTGCTGCCGGTCCCTGGTACTGAGCTTTTAAAACGCTTGTAATTTACTAAGTGATAAGAACACCGGAAGTGTCTCTTTTTCTAATATTTGTTTTTGACCCTGTCCCTGACAGAGAACTCTTAAAATCCTTGTAAAATCCCTAAGTGATAACAGAACCAGGAGCATCCTTTTTTTCTAATGAGGTGACTCTGGGTGGGCTCCTGGCTTCAGGCTGGGGGCTGGTCACCCAAAAGACAAAGCCATGAATGAAAGCTTGGAATTTCAGCCCTCCCTGCCATTCTCCAGAGACGGGGGAGGGGCTGGAAAGGGAGTTGTTAATTGATCATGCCTATGTGAGGAAGCCTCCATAAAAATCCCAACAGTAGGGGATTTGGAGAGCTTCCAGGTGGGCAAACACATGTACATGGGGGTGGGGTAACACACCCCGACTCCACGGGGACACAAGCTCCTGTGCACCTGGACCCTCCCAGACTTCATTATATATATCTCTTCATCTGGCTGTTCATCTGTATCCTTTATCATATCCTTTCCTAAACTGGTAAGCGTGTTTCCTTGAGTTGTGTGAGATGCCCTAGCAGTCATCAGACCTGAGGAGGAGGTCATGAGAACTTCCAATCTGTAGGCATACTGGACATAAGTTATGAGTAGCCAGAGACCTGCTACTTAGGATTGGCATCTGAGGTGGGGTGGGAGGCACCTTGTGGGACTGAGCCCTTAACCTCTGGGATCTGACACTATCTCCAGGTAACGTTAGAATTGAGTTACACTGTAGGACACCCAGCTGGTATCACAGAAAATTACTTAGGGAAAACCCCCCACACATTTGGTGATCAGAATTGCTAGAAGTGAGTAGTAAAGGACACTCACAGGGGAGAAACACACAGTACGGAAGAACTGGGTTTTTCCCAATAGAGAAAGGAAAAAAGTTTTTTCCATTACAAGTAGTTTTCAAGCAGTTGCTCAGACATAGAACTCCTTTATCAAATTGTAAAAAGTAGTAAAAGACACACTAGAGAGATATAAAAAGTATCTGGAATATGGCCAAGTGACTTGGGAAAGTTAGTTTAACACTCTAGGACTCAACTTATCTTCTGAAAACTGGATGAAATGACATCTACTTCCTAGGATTATTGGGAGGATTAAATGAGCAATGGAGAGGGGCTGAGCACAGTGCCTGCACATAGTAAGCACTCAATAAATGGAAGTTGTTATTAGAGAAATGATAAACACTAAGGAGAAAGCCAATGAAAGTTGAGTATTGGTGCCAGCAGTGCTCTCAGGATCAGGGAAGTGCGTTTTCCTCTCAGATTCAACTGAAAACTGCTGGACAGCCCCGAGGAGGGGGTGATGGAAGCCTCTCACCTGTGTACTCAGACACATAGCTCCCTCGCAGAAGGGAGAGTCAGGTCACGTGTTACGTGCTTATATATTCTTCCGTTGCATATTCTGCATGAAGGGCAGGAATGTTGACACCATGTTGCTGTCCCTTCGGGTTTTCCTCAAAATAGGCTGAAACATCCCACTATCCGAAAACAACTTTCTTTGAGGACAATGAAATCTGTTCACACAAATTTTTATCTTTGCCCTATTTCTAAATCTCTTATTGCTTCCCCACTTCATCCTCACTCAACCCTTAACCAGCTTCTGGCCTGGGTGCTGATTCAAGTATTAGAACAGATTCATCAAATTGTTTGGCAATAATTTGTGCATCTTCTCCCTGGCACAAGTCTTTCTTCAACTTGGTGTCCCCAGCACCAGCGCAAGGCACCCAGCAGGCCCTTGACAAAAGTTAATGAAATCATGAATGAAGTAACCAAGGAAGAAACGATCCTTCTAGTTCATTTCTTTATCTGAAAGGACACACAGATCATCACAAGTCCTTGCTCACCTCTCTCTTTGGAAACCACTGCAACAGGGTATCAGCACGATAAGCCCAGGGCACACAAATTATTCCCTGGAAGACAATTAGATGATAGCAGATGGAAACGACACTTATTTTCTCAGGCCACTAGAATGTCATTTTGCAATTTGGAACGAGAATCACACCCAAATCTAAGGCTTAATCACCATCATGTTCCTGTCACATTCTGAACGTGGCTTATTTCAGCTCTCAGCAAACGCATTCTCAAAACGTGCGCTTCTTGCCTCTCTGCTCTACAGTCCCCCAAAGGCAAAACACCTCTCAAAGAACAAGAAGACTTCGCCTTTGTGAGAAATACTATTCACACTGAGTTCTTTTCAGAATTTTGGCATATTTAACTTAAACAACTGGTCATTTTTTTTCTGAATGATTGGGTATTCCAATTTTTCCCTCTAACTAGGTCAATGGCAAACTTTCTGAGAGCATTCAGCAGGTGACTGTGCATGTATATATGCAAATATCCAGTCACTGCAGGCTCGGAGCATTTTGTACTCAAGTTTACTTTCTTAAAATTCATATTCTTTGTTCAGCTGCTTTTCCTAATCCCCTGCCTTAGCGTCGCAAATTCTGCCATTTATTTCATAGTCTCTGACTCCTACAAACGTCATATCTCATTTTGTTTGCAATTGTCCGCTCTTCCTTGGGCACAGTCAGGGAAAGGAGGCTGCCATCTCTTTAGCTTCCTACCTTTTCCACATTAAGCACTGTCAGCAACCCTATAAAAATAACTGATTGGACAATCTATATCCTGTCAAGCTGTTTTCCCAATAGATGCCTAGGTAATTAAAATCACCTAGTATATTCAGTTCTCAGTCCTTGAATAATTTTTCTAGTTGTTAAGGCAACGTTTCATTGACCTTCATTAAAATGACAGAAGACTCAGATCACAGAGTTCCTCAGTATGAAAATCCTGGAATCTATCATTTTCACTTTTTTGAATCACTTTTTTTTTTTTTTTTGGTATGATCTAGACAGCAACCTTTTTCTGTAAAGGGCCAGATAGTAAGTATTTTAGACTTTGTGGCCCAGATGGTATCTGATGCAACTACTTAACTCTGCTGTTGCATCATGAAAGTAGCCACAGACAAGATGCAAATAAAAGGGGGTGGCTGCGTGCCAATCAAACTTTATTTGCAGAAACAGGTGGTGGGATTAATTTGGCCCACAGACTGTAGTTTGCTGATCTCTGATCTATAAAATCACAGTGCAGACCTGGACTTAAAGCAGAGAAGCCTGGGATGGGACCCTGGTTCGGCCACTGTATAACCTCAGGCTAAGTATTTAACCTCCCTGACCCTGTTTCCTCCTCTGTGCAGCCTATCTTGAAGGACACAGAGAAGAAGGTAGAAAAAAGGCCAAATCATGGTGGGACTATCATTCTTTTCTGAGGGAATTTGGGTGCTGCAAAAGGTTTTTACCTAGTGGGTTACATCATTCAAATTGTGCTTCAAAATTCAAATTTTTTTCTCGTTCAAACACAGGTAATAGAGAGCAATTAATTAATTAAGGGAGCAATACTAAAAGAAGGGATATGCCTCAACAGGATGGCATGATGGAACCTGTGAAAAATGATGAAGTTCTAAACTAGGAAAATGGCAGTAAAATGGAAAAGTGGTTGATTCTAGGAATACCTAGAAGGAAACTAGAAGTAAAATGAGGCAAGGTCAGGGCAGCTATCACCAGGTACAGAACAAGGCCACCTGTATGAACAGCCAGCAGTGCAGCAGGTGGGAAGATAATGCACAGTGTATTTAAACATCTGTAACTGGCCAAAATTAACGCACTCAGAAGTGACACTCACCATTGTGCTTCCCAAGGTATTAAATTCTATACAGCCATTCTTACTCTATCAATGTTTGCCAAAGCATGAGAGAACATAACAACAAAAAACAGCCGTAGCCATCCTTGAGCCATTGCTTATTATAAGCCAGGCATTATTACATAAAATTTTTACCTAAATTCTAAGAGCACAATAATGTCACATCACTTCTCAGATGGGCACAAGTGAGCACAGGAAACAGGTAACTTGCTCAAGCATCGCACAGCTAGGAGGTAAGGAGGCAGAAATTCACTCTCAAGACTGACTGAGTCCAAAGCCTGGGTTCTTTTTTTGTTTTGTTCTGTTTTACCTGTGTACCACTTGTACTACTATTTGTTTTATTGAGTTACAGTTGATGTACCATATTATATAAGCTACAGGTGTATAATACAGTGATGCAAAATTTTTAAAGGTTATACTCCATTTGTAGTTATTATAAAATATTGTTTATATTCCCTGCGTTGTAAAATATATCCTTGTAGCTTATTTTATACATAATAGTTTGTACCTCCTAATACCCTACCCCTCCTCCTTCCCCTCTCCCCACTGGTAACCACTAGTTTATTCTCTATAACTATGAGTCTGCTATTTTTTGTTATATTCACTAGTTATATTTTTTAGATTCCACATATGGTGATATCATACAGTATTTGTCTTTCTCTGTCTGACTTATTTAACTAAACATAATACCCTTCAATTCCATCCCTGTTGTCACAAATACATCCCACTGTTTTCCAGGATATGGCTGATTTTCAATGCTTGTTTTCAAGAGTCCACAGGACATGCCTGCTTACTTCACTGCTGTTTCCGAAATCCTGAAAGATGAACCTGGACACCAATTAATTCCATAATTTTAGTTATTTATTGTCTATTGGCCTCTATCTGCCCATTAGCAGGTCTTTGGCTATTCCAAACAGTAAACTACCACATGCTCATCATATTAGAAATAGAATTATCTTGTAAATAGTAGGAAAATCAAGGTTAGGCAACTTATTCTGTTGTTTCATCAAACCGAAAAATGGAAAAGAAGATGTAAAAAATAGGATAGGAAGTAACAATTATCTCTTTTAGTAGAGTAAAAGTGTCATACGTCAGAAACAGAAAGAATAGCCTCCAAAAGCATTAAGTCAGATGGACAGTATACACTGTTTAGCCTCATTGACGTAATCACAATTCTCGTTCAAAAAAAATGAAGGAAGGAGGAGGCCCTTCAAGATGGCGGAGGAGTAAGATGTGGAGATCACCTTCCTGCCCATAAATTTATCCAAAATACATTTACATGTGGAACAAGCCCTATAGAACTCCTACTGAACGCCGGCAGAAGACCTCAGACTTCCCAAAAGCCGTGTGGCTGACAGAGTCTAGGTGCTCTGGCAGGGTGTCAAGCCTGAGGCTCTGAGGTGGGAGAGCCGAGTTTAGCACGTTGGACCACAAGAGACTTCACTGCCCAATGTAATATCAATTGGAGAGAGCTCTCCCAGAGATCTCCATCTCAACACAGAGGCCCAGCTCCACTCAACGAACAGAAAGCTCCAGTGCTGGACACCCCATGCCAAACAACTAGCAAGATAGGAACACAACCCCACCCATTAGCAGAGACGGTGCCTAAAATCATAATAAGTTCACAGACCCCCAAAACACACGACCGGACACGGTCCTGTCCATCAGAAAGACAAGATCCAGCCTCATCCACCAAAACACAGGCACCAGTCCCCTCCACCAGGAAGCCTACAAAACCCACTGAACCAACCTTACTACTGGGGGCAGACACAAAAAACAACAGGAGCTACGAACCTGCAGCCTGCGAAAAGGAGACCCCAAACACAGTATGTTAAGCAAACTGAGAAATATGCAGCAGATGAAGGAGCAAGGTAAAAACCCACCAGACCAAACAATGCAGACGAAATAGGCAGTCTATGTGAAAAAGAATTCAGAGTAATGATAGTGAAGATGATGCAAAATCTTGGAAATAGGATGGAGAAAATACAAGAAACGTTTAACAAGGACCTAGAAGAACTAAAGAGCAAAGAAACAATTTTGAACAAAACAATAAATGAAATTAAAAATTCTCTAGAAGGAATCAAAAGCAGAATAACTGAGGCAGAAGAACGGATAAGAGACGTGGAACATAAAATAGTGGAAATAATTTCCACAGAGCACGATAAAGAAAAAAGAATGAAAATAATTGAGGACAGTCTCAGAGACCTCTGGGAAAACATTAAAGGCACCAACATTCAAATTATAGGAGTCTCAGAAGAAGAAGGGAAAAAGAAAGGTACTGAGAAAATATTTGAAGAGATTATAGTTGAAAACTTTCCTAATATGGGAAAGGAAATAGTCAATAAAGTCCAGAAAGGGCAGAGAATCCCATATAGGATATATCCAAGGAGAAATATGCCACTCATTAATCAAACTACAAAACTTAAATAACAAGAAAAAATATTAAAAGCAGCAAGGGAAAAGCAACAAATAACAAACAAGGGAATCCCCATAAGGTTATCAGCTGATCTTTCAGCAGAAACTCTACAAGCCAGAAGGGAGTGGCAGGACATATTTAAAGTGATGAAAGGCAAAAACCTACAACCAAGATTACTCTACACAGCAATGATCTCATTCAGATTCGATGGAGAAATTAAAACCTTTACAGACAAGCAAAAGCTAAGAGAATTCAGCACCACCAAACCAGCTTTACAACAAATGCTAAAGGAACCTCTCTAGGCAGGAAACACAAGAGAAGGAAAAGACCTACAAACAAACCCAAAACCCATGTATATGCTGTCTACAAGAGTCCCACTTCAGACCTAGGGACACATACAGACTGAAAGTGAGGGGGATGGACAAAGATATTCGATGCAAATGGAAATCAAAGAAAGCTGGAGTAGCAATTCTCATATCCGACAAAACAGACTTTAAAATAAAGACTATTACAAGAGACACAGAAGGACACTACATAATGATCAAGGGATCAATCCAAGAAGATATAACAACTGTAAATATTTATGCACTCAACATAGGAGCACCTCAGTTCATAAGGCAAATGCTAACTGCCATAAAAGGGGAAACTGACAGTAACACAATCATAGTAGGGGAATTTAACACCCCACTTTCACCAATGGACAGATCATCCAAAATGAAAATAAATAAGAAACACAAGCTTTAAATGACACATTAAACAAGATGGATTTAACTGATATTTATAGGACATTCCATCCAAAAACAACAGAATACACTTTCTTCTCAAGTGCTCATGGAACATTCTCCAGGATAGATCACATCTTGGGTCACAAATCAAGACTTGGTAATTTTAAGAAAAATGAAAGCATATCTAGTATCTTTTCTGACCAAGATGCTATGAGACTAAATATCAATTACAGGAAAAAAAAAACTGTAAAAAATACAAACATATGGAGGTTAAAAAATACGCTACTAAATAACCAAGAGATCATTGAAGAAATCAAAGAGGAAATCAAAAGACACCTAGAAACAAATGACAATGAAAACACAATCGCCCAAAACCTATGGGATGCAGCAAAAGCAGTTTAAGAGGGAAGTTTATAGCAATAAACTACTACCTCAAGAAACAAGAAACTTCTCAAATAAACAACTTAACCTTATACCTAAAGCAATTAGAGGAAGAAGAATAACAAAAAAAAAAAAATACCAAAGTTAGCAGAAGGAAAGAAATCATGAACATCAGATCAGAAATAAATGAAAAAGGAATGAAGGAAACAATAGCAAAGATCAATAAAACTAAAAGCTGGTTCTCTGAGCAGATAAACAAAATTGATAAACCATTAGCCAGACTCATCAAGAAAAAAAGGGAGAAGACTCAAATCAACAGAATTAGAAATGAAAAAGGAGAAGTAACAACTGACTCTGCAGAAATACAAAGGATCATGAGAGATTACAACAAGCAACTATATGCCAATTAAATGGACAACCTGGAAGAAATGGACAAATTCTTAGAAAAGCACAACCTGCTGAGACTGAACCAGGAAGAAATAGAAAATATAAACAAACCAATCACAAGCACTGAAATTGAAACTGATTAAAAATCTTCCAACAAACAAAAGCCCAGGACCAGATGGCTTCACAGGAGAATTCTATCAAACATCTAGAGAAGAGCTAACACCTATCCTTCTCAAACTCTTCCAAAATATAGCAGAGGGAGGAACACTCCCAAACTCATTCTAGGAGGTGACGATCACAGTGATAACAAAACCAGACAAAGATGTCACAAAAAAAGAAAATTACAGGCCAATATCACTGATGAACATAGTTGCAAAAATCCTCAACAAAATACTATCAAACAGAATCCAGCAGCACATTAAAAGGATCATAGAGCATGATCAAGTGGGGTTTTAGCCCAGGAATGAGGGAATTCTTCAATATACACAAATCAACCAACGTGATACACCATATTAACAAATTGAAGGACAAAAGCCATATAAGTCAATAGATGCAGAAAAAGCTTTTGACAAAATTCAACACCCATTTATGATAAATATGGTCCAAAAGTAGGCAAAGAGGGACCTTACCTCAAGATAATAAAGGACATATATGACATCCCACAGCCAACATCATTCTCAATGGTGAAAAGCTGAAACCATTTCCACTAAGATCAGGAACAAGACAACGTTGCCCACTCTCACCACTATTATTCAACATAGTTTTGGAAGTTTTAGCCACAGCAATCAGAGACTAAAAAGAAATAAAAGGAATCCAAATCGGAAAAGAGGAAGTAAAACTGTCACTGTTTGCAGATGACATGCTACTATACATAGAGAATCCTAAAGATGCTACCAGAAAACTACTAGAGCTAAACAATGAATCTGGTAAAGTAGCAGGATACAAAATTAATGCACAGAAATCTCTTGCATTCCTATACACTAATGATGAAAAATCTGAAAGAGAAATTAAAGAAACAATCCCATTTACCCTTGCAACAAAAATAATAAAATACCTAGGAATAAACCAACCTAAAGAGAAAAAAAGACCTGTATGCAGAAAACTATAAGACATTGATGAAAGAAATTAAAGATGATACAAACAGATGGAGAGATATACCATGCTCTTAGATTGGAAGAATCAACATTGTGAAAATGACTCTACTACCCAAAGCAATCTACAGATTCAATGCAATCCCTATTTAACTACCAATGGCATTTTTCACAGAACTAGAATAAAAAGTTCACAATTTGTTTGGAAACACAAAAGACCCCAAATAGCCAAAGCAATCTTGAGAAAGAAAAACGGAGCTGGAGGAATCAGGCTCCTGGACTTCAGACTATACTAGAAAGCTACAGTAATCAAGACAGCATAGTACTGGCACAAAAACAGAAATATAGATCAATGGAACAGGATAGAAAGCCCAGAGATAAACCCACGCACATATGGTCACCTAAGCTTTGATAAAGGAGGCAAGAATACACAATGGAGAAAAGACAGCCTCTTCAAAAAGTGGTGCTGGGAAAACTGGAGAGCTACAGGTAAAAGAATGAAATTAGAACACTCCCTAACACCATACACAAAAATAAACTCAAAATGGATTAAAGACCTAAATGAAAGGCCAGACACTATAAATCTTTTAGAGGAAAACATAGGCAGAATACTCTATGACATAAATCACAGCAAGATCCTTTTTGACTCACCTCTAGAGAAATGGAAATAAAAAAAAATATACAAACGGGACCTAATGAAACTTGAAAGCTTTTGCACAGCAAAGAAAACCATAAACAAGACGAAAAGACAACCCTCAGAATGGGAGAAAATATTTGCAAATGAAGCAACTGACAAAGGATTAATCTCCAAAATATACAAGCAGCTCAACCATCTCAATATCAAAAAATCAAACAACCCAATCCAAAAATGGGCTGAAGACCTAAATAGACATTTCTCCAAAGAAAATATACAGATTGCCAACAAACACATGAAAGGATGCTCAACATCACTAATGATGAGGGAAATGCAAATCCAAACACAATGAGGTATTACCTCACACTGGTCAGAATGGCCATCATCAAAAAATCTACAAACAGTAAGTGTGGGAGAGGCTGTGGAGAAAAAGGAACCCTCTTGCACTGCTGGTGGGAATGTACATTGATACAGTCACTATGGAGGTTCCTTAAAAAACTAAAAATAGAACTACCATATGACCCAGTAATTCCACTACTGGGCATATACTCTGAAAAAACATAATTCAGAAAGAGTCGTGTACCACAATGTTCATTGCAGCGCTATTTACAATAGCCACTTAGGTTGGAAGCAACCTAAGTGTCCATCGACAGATGAATGGATAAAGAAGATGTGGCCCATATATACAATGGAGTATTACTCAGCCATAAAAAGAAAGAAAATTGAGTTATTTGTAGTGAGGAGGATGGATCTAGAGTCTGTCATACAGAGTGAAGTAAGTCAGAAAGAGAAAAACAAATACCGTATGCTAACACATATATATGGAATCTAAAAAAAAAATAAAATGTTTCTGAAGAACCTAGTGGCAGGACAGGTATAAAGGTACAGACATAGAGAATGGACTTGAGGATACAGGGAGGGGGAAGGGTAAGCTGGGACGAAGAGTGGCATTAACATATATACACTACCAAATGTACAATAGTTGGCTAGTGGGGAGAAGCTGCATAGCACAGGGAGATCAACTCTGTGTTTGTGACCACCTAGAGGTATGGGATAGGGAGGGTGGGAGGGAGACGCAAGAGGGAGGGGATATGTATGTATATGTATAGATAATTCAGTTTGTTATACAGCAGCAACTAACACAACAATGTAAAACAATTATACTCCAATAAAGATGTTAAAAAAATAAACAAAAACAACAATGACAAAAAAAAAAGTATAGATAGAGAGAAATCTCAGAATACTAAAAAAACTATATGAAGGGAATGATAATCAAGAAGGGGATGTTGCATGTTTAGGAAATCATGAATCATAACGAATTGTGCATTACTGCAAGGTTTTGACAACGAAAATTAAAGATTTACAACTCGAGGTTTTTTCAATATTCTTTTGCAAACTCACTTTTAGCTAAATTAAAAATCTTGACAAAAAATGGTGGTTGTCTTTTTTTTCAACTATCAATTGGTTACATGTCAGATCAACTTTCTAGAACCAAATTACTTTTTGAAAAACAGAATTACATCTCTTTGTGGCTTGCTAAAAAAAGATCCAGAAATATAATTCATTTCATACGAGTGTTTGTTTTTAATGTCATACAGCAGAGAGGAGGTCAGAAAGGGTAGAGGTCAGAAGGTAAACTGTTCATAGTTTACGGTTTCATAAAATGCTGATATGAGAATTCAAATCCCAGGAAAGGTCTAGGCTATACCACTTGTTTAAAAACAAAAACTGAAAAATCTTAAATGTTATGAGTATGAGCAATCTACATGTATACATGTACCTAAAACAATGCATAAGAGTGTGTGAAATCATATATTCCATATGTATAAGTCATGCATTAGGTGGTACATAATATGTGTATTTAGTTATCATATGATACTTAATGTAAATATATTTTCTAAAAAAATGTATTTCATATAATTATTTCAGTGGTTAAATGTTTAGTGGTATTGCTATACCAAATACCAAAAATGGCTTAAAAAGGCACATGAAAAGATGCTCAACATTGCTAATTATTAGAGAAATGCAAATCAAAAGTACAATGAGGTATCACCACACAACAGTCAGAATAGCCATTGTTAAAAAGTCTACAAACAATAAATACTAGAGAGGGTGTGGAGAAAAGGGAACCGTTCTCCACTGTTGGTGGGAATGTAAATTGGTACAGCCACTATGGAGAACAGTATGGAGATTCCTTAAAAAAACTAAAAATAGAGCTACCATATGATTCAGCAATCCCACTCCTAGGCATATATCCGGAGAAAACCATCATTTGAAAAAATACATGCACCCCACTGTTCACTGCAGGGTTATTTACAATAGCCAAGACATGGAAGCAACCTAAATGTCCATTGACGGAACAGTGGATAAAGAAGATGTGGTATCTTTATACAATGGGAATATTACTCAGTTATAGCGAAGAATGAAATAATGCCATTTGGAGCACCATGGATGTACCTAGAGATTATCATACCAAGTGAAGTAAGCCAGACAGAGAAAGACAAATATCATCATGATATTGTTTACATGTGGAATCTAAAAAAAGTGATACAAATGAACTTATCTACAAAACAGAAAGAGACTCACAGCCTAGAAAACAAACTTATGGTTGCCAAAGGAGAAAGGTGATGGGGGGGAGGGATAAATTAGGAGTTTGGGATTAACATATATACACTCTTGTATATAAAATAGATAACCAACAAGGACCTACTGTGCAGCACAGGGAAATAAACTAAAATATCTTGGAATAACCTAAAATTGAAAAGAACCTGAAAAATAATATATATATATATATATATATATATATATATGTGTGTGTGTGTGTGTATGTATGTATATGAATAATTGAATCACTTTGCTGTATACCTGAGACTAACACAACATTGTAAATCAACTATACTTCAATAAAAAATAAATGAATTAATTAAAAAAATAAAGACAAACCTAAAACAATGCATCTATTTATGGCCAATCACCAATAGAACACTTAATTCAAGAAACAGTCATTGAGCACCTAATATGCACCTGGAGCATGCTCCATGCTGGAGATGCAAATGGGAGTGAAACAAGATGGCGCCACACGAGGACGGCACAACCTGGAAGACATATCAACAATGTAAGCTCAAGAACCACAATCTGGTGTGACGGCTGCAGCTACCCGTACGTTACAGGCTAGAAGGGGATCTTGAGAAGGAGATCTCAAGGGGGAGGTTTTCAGCCTTGCTGAATTCCACCATTCATAGTTTCTTCTGAGGATTCAGGGTTGGATTGACTGACGAGCCAGGAAAGAGGAGGACTCTTTCTATTATAAAACCATCTTGGAATGGTGGAGCCAGCTCACATCACATTGGTCTTGTGCCCTTACGTGTCATAGGCATTCACTACATATTTAGGGAATGAAAGCTTACAGAAAAACTGACAATTTTCTTGCTGAGGATCTTAAAAAGTGTTAAAATTTACTACGTTATAACATATACAAAGTCTACATCTTAAAGTAAATGCCACAAAATTAAAATGTTCAAAGGGAAAAAAATAAAGCCAATTGCTTCACCCAGTGAGCAAGTTAATGAGAGAGTTATATTGGGCTAGGGCAGACGCATGCTGCTTTACACTCAGAAAGATTCTGGCTCAAACATGAGCTGCAGCACTTTTGTTATATGAACTTAAATAAGTTCCTTAACCTCAGGCTTCTTCCTCATTTGAAAAATAGGACTAATAATTAAATATTCATAGGTAGTTGATGAGATGGTATATATCAAGCACCTGGCACAGGATAGGGAAACCCTCTCTTCCTTCTTTGAACCTGGGGCTTCCTTTAGTGCTAGAAGTTCAGAAGCAAACAAATGAGTAGCTCGCTGAATAATCTGTTATCTTAGAGAAAAATAAGGAGTAGTGCTGGGTAGCTTTTCTTGACAAATTACTAGAGACCCAACACGGCAGTATCCCTGCGTCTCACTGTTAGGGCCTGAAACAGGGCAATGAGCAAATATGTTCCGTGCTTCCCCAGCATGCATGCCCCATTTGTTTTGGTATCAGCACACCAATATCCTACTGGGAAACTAGCTTTGCCCCTCCTCTTAGACCATATATTTGGATAGAGTGGATTCAATCCATTCTTCAAGAGGTGGAGGGAACGTAACCAAATCAGGGCACTTTACTCCCCTTGATGCAGAGGTTGTTCCAGGAATGGATACAACCAGAGCCAAGGATAGGCCATGAGATTTTCCCCCAACTGTTGAACACCTGAGAGACCATAAGGCTAGTGTTGCTATCGCCATCTTGCCATCATACAGGTATAACCGTTTATAAATGGAGCCAAGAAGAGGAAGGGAAGCTGTGTTGGAGAGAAAAACCATGCCCTGGATATATCAATTAGAATCTCTGTATCCAGCTGCACCCAGATCTTCCAGTTATGTACAAGTAAAGCTCCTTTCTAGTTTTAGTTGTGTTCCCATCACTTACTACAAAAAAATTTATATATAAAATACACATATGTTGCATGCCTTCTCCAGTTTACTTTGACAATTCATCTTACTTTTACCAATACTCTGCATTCAGATCAATAGATATTATATTGGTAAAAATTTATGGATAAAGAAGGAAAAGGATAGTATACATGCCTCTCTTGGCGGGTTTTTAAAAACAAAACAAAACTGTGCACTTTCATTTTTAGACATAGAAATTAAAATGCAGTTTCAAATGGATCTATTTACTAATGAAGAAGTTATTTTAATGGTTAATATCTATTTGTTGGAATTACTTTTTAAATATACCATATAAAGTTAATAGTCTAAATAGTCTAAATATTTAAGATGGAGGCTGCTATTAGAGGTGATTAGAGCATATTAGCAGGAAAATAAAACACCCCACCCTGCAGGTTAGAAAAGCGCCCCCAGGAGGCAACATGGGCATGTGACCAGGGAGGTCCAGAAGATGCCTAGACTATTCTAGTGAACCAGGAGAAGCAGGAATGAGCTCAAGCCATCCAAATTACCTCCTGAATCCTCAAACACTTGCTTATTCAAATCCAGTAGTTTTCTAGGATCTTTGTTTCAAGCTCCTTTCCATCTCTTTGTAGTCTTCAACGGTTCTGTCCCTAATTTGTTTCTGAGTTTCTGGAAGACCATGCTGACCAAGTATACATTAAAGCACTTCCCACCTCACAGCTGGAAGCATGACCTGGAATGTTGGATTCTGAACACTGAACAGAGACCACTCTGCTGTCTGTGGACGTCTGCCAAGGCATCGATGTGCTGACACAGCCTTGCTAAACTCCAGAAATGCAAAGAAGTCATCTTAGCATCACACTGTGTCTTTTTAGAAGGCTCTCCTCATAGATTGATAGTGTCTCTTTCTAGGTTTCAGCTCTGGTCCCAAGAGCCATCTTATCAAAGCAATACCTAGTTATAGCCCTTCCCTGGGCTCAGCTTGGCTCCGTCTTATTGCCTTCTTCACCGTTTTGCTTTCCTTTTGTCATCTTCACGTGAGCAGGCCCATTTCTCCCCATCTCCAATGCCCCAACCCTAGTCCAAGTCATCATCACCACTTGCCTGGGCTTTTGTAACAGCCATCTTTTAAAGCCACGGATCAGATCACATCACAGTCCTGATGATAACCTTCCTGTGGCTTTACGTTACCCTTTACAAACTATGCAAAGCTCTTGCCTGGCCTCAAAGACTACTTACCTGGTCTGGCTCCTGCATGGCCCTCACTCACTTCACCTCCTGCCTGCCCCCCCTCTCTCTCTTCCTCTGGGTACAGCAGACTCCCTCTTTTCCTCTAACACAGCAAACTGCACCAGCCCATCTGTTCTCTCTCCCTGCCTTCTCTTTCTTCAGATCTGCTCATGGGTGGTTTCTTCATGTAATTCAGGTCTTCGCTCAAATGTCACCTCATCAGAGAGGTCTTCCAGGTCACCCTCTAATTGTTTTCCCACAAGCCCCAGTGTTTTTTCTTCTCCATGGAATTACCTCTATCTGAAATTAGGTTATTAATTTGCACTTTATTTTCAGTCTTCTCCACTAGAATTTCAACTCCACTAGAGCTCCCTGGGGAGCATGTCATATTCATCTCTGTCCCTAGGACATATATATTTGTAGCCAACACTACTAGTCCAACAGTGTTTTCTCCTTCTTACTGGTAGAACTTAATTTTGTTCAGTGGCCACCCCTCCTTCCACCTGGATAATCCTGAGTGGAAATAACCAGTCATATTGGTCTCACTGCCCTTGTTAGTGTCTGCTGTAAGGACAGGCGTGTTTCCTAAGTCTGGTCAATCTGCTGGGGATTGGGGGTGGGGTGCTTCTAAGACAGAGCTCACTTTTTAAAAAAGACCCACACATGGAAGAAATGGTCCTTCTTCTACCCCTGGACTTGGCAAGTATACATGGGATACCTGGATTATCAGTAGCCAACATGTGACCATAAAGAAAACATGCTGAGACCAGCAGAATGAAGAGAAGGAACAAACCAGGGTCTTTCATGAAGTTGTTGAGACTCTAGACTTCTTGTTGTATGAGAAAACCATTTCTTTTCCTGAAATGAAACATTAAAGGAGGTCTGTGTAGTCCTTCTCAATCCCTTTTCTGTCTTTCACTCTACCCTACATTTTGTGTTTATTATTCCCATGCATGAATATTTATTTTAGTACATATATGTTTATACTTAAATAAAATATAATGTTCTTTTGTATATTTTAAACTTTTTATAGCTTCTTCTTAATACATGTGCTGCACTCTGACGCTTTCTAACCATTTCGATTCTATTGATTTCACAACTGATTAATATATCAGGCCCTAAAGTTGCAAGATCAGCATATATATTGAGGAATGTAATTGTTCACTTAAAGAATTGGTGTATCATCAAATTTACTACATGTTATCAAATTATTCTCTTAAAAGTTTGTGCTAATTAAACCCTTTCCAAGGGCATGAGAATCTCTCTTTGTTCACTACCTTGCAAATATTTTGTACAGTCAAGTTTTATGTGAAATGATATCTCATTTGCTTTTAATTTACCCTTTCTGCTTACTAACAAGTTTGAACATTTCTTCCTATATTTGTGGGCTGTTAGGCTTTTTCTTATATTATTTGCCTATTTGTATCCCTCCTCTATTTTTCTGTTGTCTTTTTAATTGATTTTTTTAGTTTGTTCTTTGTATATTCAGAACATTATTAATGCCTGCTCATGAATAGCAAATATCTTCTACCTATCCATGTCTTCACTTTCTTTTTTTTTTTTTATGTCTACACCTTTTCCATTACTTTACTTTTTTAACATCTTTATTGGAGTATAATTGTTTTACATTGTTCTTAGTTTCTACTGTATAACAAAGTGAATCAGCTATATGTATACATATATCTCCATATCCCCTCCCTCTTGCGTCTCCCTTCCACCCTCCATATCCCACATCTCTAGGTGGTCACAAGCACAGAGCTGATTTCCCTATGTGCCTGCTTCCCACTAGTTATCTATTTTACATTTGGTAGTGTACATATGTCAATGCCACTTTCTCACTTCATCCCAGCTTAACCTTCCCCCTCGCCACATCCACAGGTCCACTCTCTACATTTGCATCTTTCTTCCTGTCCTGCTCCTAGGTTATTTAGAACCTTTTCTTTTTTTTTAGATTCCATATATATCTCTTAGCATACAGTATTTGTTTTTCTCTTTCTGACTTACTTCACTCTGTACGACAGACTCTAGGTCCATTCATCTCACTACAAATAAGTCAGTTTGATTTCTTTTTATGGCTGAGTAATATTCCATTGTATATATGTGCCACATCTTCTTTATCCATTCATCTGTCGATGGACACTTAGGTTGCTTCCATGTCCTGGCTATTGTAAATAGAGCTGCAATGAACATTGTGGTACATGACTCGTTTTGAATTATGGTTTTATCAGGGTATACGCCCAGTAGTGGGATTGCTAGGTCATATGGTAGTCTAATTTTTAGTTTTTTAAGAAACCTCCATACTGTTGTCCATAGTGGCTGTATCAATTTACATTCCCACCAACAGTGCAAGAGGGGTCCCTTTTCTCCATACCCTCTCCAACATTTATTGTTTGTAAATTCTTTGATGATGGCCATTCTGACTGGTGTGAGCAGATACCTCACTGTACTTTTGATTTGCATTTCTCTAATGATTAGTGATGCTGAGCATCCTTTCATTTGTTTGCTGGCAATCTGTATATCTTCTTTGAAGAAATGTCTTTTAAGGTCTTCCGCCCATTTTTGGATTGGGTTGTCTGCTTTTTTGATATTGAGCTGCATAAGCTGCTTGCAAATTTTGGAGATTAATCTTTTGTCAGTTGATTCATTTGCAAATATTTTCTCCCATTCTGAGGGTTGTCTTTTTGTGTTGTTTATGGTTTCCTTTGCTGTGCAAAAGCTTTTCAGTTTCATTAGGTTCCATTTGTTTATTTTTGTTTTTATTTCCATTTCTCTAGGAGGTGGGTCAAAAAGGATCTTGCTGTGATTTATGTCATAGAGTGTTCTGCCTATGTTTTCCTCCAAGAGTTTTATAGTGTCTACTCTTACATTTAGGTCTTTAATAAATTTTGAGTTTACTTTTGTGTATGGTGTTAGGGAGTGTTCTAATTTCATTCTTTTACATGTAGCAGTCCAGTTTTCGCAGTACCACTTTTTGAAGAGGCTGTCTTTTCTCCATCGTATATTCTTGCCTCCTTTATCAAAGATAACATGACCATATGTGCATGGGTTTATCTCTGGACTTTTTATCCTGTTCCATTGAAATATATTTCTGTTTCTGTGCCAGTACCATACTGCCTTGATTACTGTAGCTTTGTAGTATAGTCTGAAATCAAGGTGCTTGATTCCTCCAGCTCCGTTTTTCTTTCTCAAGATTCCTTTGGCTATTTGGGGTCTTCTGTGTTTCCACACAAATTGTGAAATTTTTCTTCTACTTCTGTGAAAAATGCCATTGGTAGGTTGATAGGGATTGCACTGAATTTGTAGATTGCTTTGGGTAGTATAGTTGTTTCACAATGTTGATTCTCCCAATCCAAGAATGTAGTACATCTCTCCATCTGTTTGTATCATCTTTAATTTCTTTCATCAGTGTCTTACAGTTTTCTGCATACAGGTCTTTTGTCTCTGGAGGTAAGTTTATTCCTAGGTATTTTATTCTTTTTGTTGCAGTAGTAAATGGGAGTGTTTCCTTAATTTTTCTTTCAGATTTGTGATCATTAGTGTATAAAATGCAAGAGATTTCTGTGCATTAATCTTGTATCCTGCAACTTTACCAAATTCATTGATTAGCTCTACTAGTTTTCTGGTAGCATCTTTAAGATTCTCTATGTATAGTACCATGTCATCTGAAAACAGTGACAGTTTTACTTCTTCTTTTCTGATTTGGATTCCTTTTATTTCTTTTTTGTCTTTGATTGCTGTAGCTAAAACTTCCAAAACTATGTTGAATAATAGTGGTGAGAGTGGGCAATGTTGTCTTGTTCCTGATCTTAGTGAAGACGGTTTCAGTTTTTACCATTGAGAACAATGTTGGTTGTGGGTTTGCCATATATGGCCTTTATTATGTTGAGGTAAGCTCCCTCTATGACTACTTTCTGGAGAGATTTTATCATAAATGGGTGCTGAATTTTGTCAAAAGCTTTTTCTGCATCTATTGAGATGATCATATGGTTATTATCCTTCAGCTTGTTAATATGGTGTATCACACTGATTGATTTGCATATATTAAAAAAATCCTTGCATTCCTGGGATAAACCCCACTTGATCATGGTGTATGATCTTATTAATGTGCTGCTGGAATCTGTTTGGGGTATTTTGTTGAGGATATTCGCATCTATGTTCATCAGTGATATTGTCCTGTAGTTTTCTTGTTTTGTGGCATCTTTGTCTGGTTTTGGTATCAGTGTGATAGTGCCTCGTAGAATGAGTTTGGGAGTGTTCCTCCCTCTGCTATATTTTGGAAGAGTTTGAGAAGGATAGGCTAGCTCTTCTCTAAATGTTTGATAGAATTCACCTGTGAGGCCATCTGGTCCTGGGCTTTTGCTTGGTAGAAAATTTTTAATCACAGTTTCAATTTCAGTGCTTGTGATTGGTCTGTTTTTATTTTGTATTTCTTCCTGGTTCAGTCTTGGAAGGTCGTGCTTTTCTAAGAATCTGCCCATTTCTTCCAGGTTTTCCATTTTATTGGCATAGAGGTGCTTGTAGTAATCTCTCATGATCCTTTGTATTTCTGCAGAGTCAGTTGTTACTTCTCCTTTTTCATTTCTAATTCTGTTGATTTGAGTCTTCTCCCTTTTTTTCTTGACGAGTCTGGCTAACAGTTTATCAATTTTGTTCATCTTCTCAAAGAACCAGCTTCTAGTTTTACTGATTTTTGCTATTGTTTCCTTCATTTCTTTTTCATTTATTTCTGATCTGATCTTTAGAATTTCTTTCCTTCTGCTAACTTTGGGCTTTTTTTGTTCTACTTCCTTTAATTGCTTTAGGTGTAAGGTTAGGTGGTTTATTTGAGATTTTTTCTTGTTTCTTGAGGTAGGACTGTATTGCTATAAACTTCCCTCTTAGAACTGTTTTTGTTGCATCTCATAGGCTTTGGGTTGTCCTGTTTTCATTGTCATTTGATTCTAGGTATTTTCTAATTTCCTCGTAGATTTCTTCAGTGATCTCTTGGTTATTTAGTACTGTATTTTTTAGCCTCCATGTGTTTGCATTTTTTACAGTTTTTTTCCCCTGTAAATGATATCTAGTCTCATACCGTCATTGTAGGAAAAGATACTTGATATGATTTCAATTTTCTTAAACTTACCAAGGCTTGATTTGTGACCCAAGATATGATCTATCCTGGAGAATGTTCCATGAGCACTTGAGAAGAAAGTGTATTCTGCTGGTTTTGGACGGAATGTCCTATAAGTATTAATTTAAGTTCATCTTATTTAATGTGTCATTTAAAGCTTGTGTTTCCTTGTTTATTTTCATTTTGGTTGATCTGTCCATTGGTGAAAGTGAGGTGTTAAAGTCCCCTACTATAACTGTATTACTGTCAGTTTCCCCTTTTATGGCTGTTAGCATTTGCCTTATAAATTGAGGTGCTCCTATGTTGGGTGCAAAAATATATACAATTGTTATATCTTCTTGGATTGATCCCTTGAGCATTATGTAGTTTCCTTCTGTGTCTCTTTTAATAGTCTATTTTAAAGTCTATTTTGTCTGATATGATAATTGCTACTCCAGCTTTCTTTTGATTTCCATTTGCATCAAATATCTTTGTCCATCCCCCTCACTTTCAGTCTGTATGTGCCCCTAGGTCTGAAGTGGGTCTCTTGTAGACAGCATATATATGGGTCTTGTTTTTGTATCCATTCAGCCAGTCTATGTCTTTTGGTTGGAGAATTTAATCTATTTACATTTAAGGTAATTATTGATATGTATGTTCCTATTACCATTTTCTTAATTGTTTTGGGTTTGTTTTTGTAGGTCTTTTCCTTCTTTTGTGTTTCCTGCCTAGAGAAGTTCCTTTAGCATTTGTTGTAAAGCTGGTTTGCTGGTGCTGAATTCTCTTAGCTTTTGCTTGTCTGTAAAGGTTTTAATTTCTCCGTCGAATCTGAATGGTATCCTTGCTGGTAGAGTAATCTTGGTTGTAGGCTTTCCCTTTCATCACTTTAAATATGTCCTGTAACTCCCTTCTGGCTTGCAGAGTTTCTGATGAACGATTAGCTGTTAACCTTATGGGGATTCCCTTGTATGTTATTTGTTGCTTTTCCCTTGCTGTTTTTAATATTTTTTCTGTTATTTAATTTTTGATAGTTTGATTAATATGTGTTTGGTTTGTTTGTCCTTGATATATCCTGTATGGGGCTCTCTGCACTTTCTGGACTTGACTGACTATTTCCTTTCCCATATTACAGAAGTTTTCAACTATAATCTCTTCAAATATTTTCTCAGTCCCTTTCTTTTTCCCTTCCTCTTCTGCAACCGCTATAATTTGAATGTTGGTGCTTTTAATGTTGTCCCAGAGGTCTCTGAGACTGTCCTCAGTTCTTTTCATTCTTTTTTCTTTATTCTGCTCTGTGGTAGTTATTTCCACTATTTTATCTTCCAGGTCACTTATCCATTCTTCTGCCTCAGTTATTCTGTTATTGATTCATTCTAGAGAATTTTAAATTTCATTTATTGTGTTGTTCATCATTGTTTGTTTGCTCTTTAGTTCTTCTAGGTCCTTTTTAAATATTTCTTGTATTTTCTCCATTCTATTTCCAAGATTTTGGATCAACTTTACTATCATTACTCTGAATTCTTTTTCAGGTAGACTGCTTATTTCCTCATCATTTGTTCAGTCTGGTGGGTTTTTACCTTGCTCCTTCGTCTGCTGCATATGTCTCTGTCTTCTCATTTTGCTTAACTCACTGTGTTTGGGGTCTCCTTTTCTCAGGTTTGTAGCTCCTGTTGTTTTTGGTGTCTGCCTCCAGTGGGTTAGGTTCAGTGGGTTTTGTAGGGTTCCTGGTGCAGGAGAATGGTGCCTGTGTTCTGGTGGATGAGGCTGGATCTTACCTTTCTGGTGGGCAGGACCACATCAGGTGGTGTGTTTTGGGGTGTCTGTGAACTTATGATTTTAGGCAGCCTCTCTGCTAATGGGTGGGGTTGTGTTCCTATCTTGCTAGTTGTTTGGCATGGGGTGTCCAGCACCAGGGCTTGCTGGTCGTTGAGTGGAGCTGGCCCCTGGCATTGAGATGGAGATCTTGCCGATTGATATTATGTTAGGCTGGGGGGTCTCTGGTGGTCTAATGTCCTCTCCTACCCCTGAGGCTCAGGCCTGACACCCAGGCAGAGCACCAAGACCCTGTCAGCCACACGGCTCATAAGAAAAGGGAGAAAAAAAAAGAAAGAAAGAAAGAAAAAATAAATTAAAATATAATTATTTAAAATTTAAAAATATTATTAAAATAAAAAATTAAAAAGTAATTTAAAAAAAAGAAGAGAGCAGCCAAACCGATAAACAAATCCACCAATCATAACCAGTGCTAAAAACTAAACTAAGATAAACATATAAATCAGAAACTAGTCAGTCACATACAGCAAACCCCAAGTCTACAGTTGCTCCCAAAGTCTACTGCCTCAATTTTGGGATGATTCATTGTCTATTCAGGTATTCCACAGATGCAGCGTACATCAAGTTGATTGTGGAGATTTAATCCACTGCTCCTGAGGCTCCATGTAGAAATTTCCCTTTCTATTCTTTGGTCTCACAGCTCCTGGGGTTCACCTTTGGATCTGGCCGTGCCTCTGCACGTAGGCTGCCCTCTGGCATCTGTTCTTCACCCAGAGAGGAGGGGGTTAAAGGAATGGCTGATTAGGGGGCTGTGGCTCACTCAGGCTGGGGGGAGGGACGGGTACAGAATGCGGGGTGAGCCTGCAATGGCAGAGGCTGGCGCGACGTTGCAACAGCCTGAGGCATGCCATGTGTTCTCCTGGGGAAGTTGTCCCTCGACCATGGGACCCTGGCAGCGGCAGGCTGCACAGGCTCCCGGGAGGGGAGGTGTGGAGAGTGACCTGTGCTTGCACACAGGCTTCTTGGTGGCTGCTGCAGCAGCATTAGCACTTCAGGTCAGTCTCTGGTGTCCGTGCCAATAGCCGTGGCTCGCCCGTCTCTGAAGCTCGTTTAGGCGGTGCTCTGAATCTCCTCTCCTCACGCACCCCGAAACAATGGTCTCTTGCCTCTTAGGCAGGTCCAGAGTTTTTCTCAGACTCCCTCCTGGCTAGCTGTGGTGCACTAGGCCCCTGCAGGCTGTGTTCACGCAGCCAACCCCAGTCCTCTCCCTGGGGTCTGACCTCTGAAGCCCAAGCCTCAGATCCCAGCTCCCACCTGTCCCAGCAGGTGAGCAGACAAGCCTCTCGGGCTGGTGAGTGCTGGTCGGCACCGATCCTCTGTGCGGGAATCTCTCCGCTTTGCCCTCTGCACCCCTGTTGCTGCACTCTCCTCTATGGCTGCGAAGCTTCCCCCCCACCCACCCACACCCCATCTCTGCCAGTGAAGGGGCTTCCTAGTGTGTGGAAACTTTTCCTCCTTCACAGCTGCCTCCCAGAAATGCAGGTCCCATCCCTATTCTTTTGTCTCTTTTTTCTTTTGCCCTACCCACATACGTGTGGAGTTTCTTGCCTTTTGGGAAGTCTGAGGTCTTCTGCCAGTATTCAGTAGGTGTTCTGTAGGGGTTGTTGTATTGTTTTAAAATGTATTTACTTTATTTATTTATCTTTGGCTGCGTTCGGTCTTCATTGCTGCGTGCAGGCTTTCTCTAGTTGCAGCGAGCGGGGGCCACTCTTCACTGTGGTGCATGGGCTTCTCATTGCAGTGGCTTCTCTTGTTGTGGAGCACAGGCTCTAGGCAAACGGGCTTTAGTAGTTGTGGTACACAGGCTCAGCAGTTGTGGCACACCGTCTTAGTTGCTCTGTGGAATATGGGATCTTCCTGGGCCAGAGATCGAAACCATGTCCCCTGCATTGGCATGCGGATTTTTAACCACTGCGCCACCAGGGAAATTCCTGTAGATGTATTTTTTGTTTGTTTGTTTGCGGTACGTGGGCCTCTCACTGTTGTGGCCTCTCCCGTTGCAGAGCACAGGCTCCTGACACGCAGGCTCAGCGGCCATGGCTCACGGGCCTAGCCGCTCCACGGCATGTGGGATCTTCCTGGACCGGGGCACGAACCCGTGTCCCCCGCATCGGCAGGCGGACTCTCAACCACTATGCCATCAGGGAAGCCCTGTAGATGTATTTTTGATGTATTTGTGGGGAGGAAGGTGATGTCCACATCTTACTCCTCCACCATCTTGAAGGTCCACCCATGGCTTAACTTTTTTATGGTATTTTTTGATTCACAGAGTTTTTAACCTAAGGATAGTTAAATTTACAAATTTTCCTTTATGATCCAGGCTTTTTCTTTTTGTTTATGACCTTTATTGTTTAGCCACTTTGGATGGAACTCTTCATTATTTGTAGGGAAACATTCTAACAGATTCAGCAGTTAGTAAATACAAGTTGATTAAATGAGAAAATAAATGAATAAATGAAGTGATTTTAGCAGGAAAACAAGAGTGATAAACCTCACATTAAAATAATCAATATCTTAAATAATATAGTGTTGAATAGATCTTTTATAAAATCTATATTTTTGAAGGTTACAAATTACACCAATCAAAGCTAGAAGCCAGAGTCTACCACTCATATTCTGAAATATTCTTAAATATGAATGGGACTAAATGGACTTACATTTAAAAATCCAGAGAGTTGGGGGTTCCTCACTGGTGCTGGGTACATATATGGCTTCCAACCACTAAATCTTAAATTTCAAAGAAAAGCTAAATGTCTCATTGTCATCAATTACTCCAGAATACTTATTTGTTTTTTTAAAAACAAACACCTGGGTTGTCTGTGCTGGCCTATCCAATAAGTAATAATCATGTATTCTATATTTTTCATACTGTATTACATTAAAAATGGAGAGGAAAGGGAGTTTTGCATTCTACCATAACATGTTGACTTTTCTGGATTCAAATAAATCAAAAATGGAAGGCTCTGCAAATGAAATAATCTTTGTAAGGTCACTGTCTAGGTTCAGAGAGGCAATGGAATTATTTCAATATGTGAAATGCCTTACTTCCACAATCAGAACAAAAATATTTTAGTCTGCATGTGTGCAGACTACATGAGGTGATAAAAATAGAGCACAAAATGATTAGATACATCCATTTCACTATCTCTTTGTGCATATTTTTAAATTCAATCATTTTTATCAACCAACTACTGTGTGCACACGTGAAAGATTACTGTCAGATGATATGTTCTTTCCATCCGTTCGTTTACAAAGGAAAAAGTAATAGCGGTGTCACAGACATCAAACTTTCACATTTTAAAAGGGAAAAGAAAAACTTTTATGGGCAAAGCAAGGTAATAGGTTACTTTTTCCCCTGCTCGCCTGTGGAGAATCTTTTTCTATGGTTCTTTTCCTTCGCACTTTTTTTTTTTTTTTCCCCTCTCAAAGTATAAAATCAAATAGCATTGTTAGAGGCCTAAGGGAAAATTGGTTTCTATTCCGTGGTTTCCTTCTCTATATTTTAAGCGGGAACAGATATGTCAAAAATAATTCTAGAATTCACACCATCCCAGCTAATGAGTCAGCATCTGCTTTCACAGGGCTCTGATCTAGAAAGTTTCAGGCAGATGAACTCCCTGGAAGGTTTCAGCTGTAATATTTGTAATGCTCACCCATCTACAAAGTAAAGCTACAAAAAACAGAGTCAACTACCTACTTCTCTCTCCTTCTGATAAACTCTTGGGAAGCCATCTGATGGATGATGGGTGGCAGCTACAATGATCACTTTCTGTTTGCGTGGTATTCTGGGTTGGCCACCTGTACTACTTGGCTTATGTGATGTGCTCCATTGTACGGGGATTTCCCTTCTGTTTCTCATACACCATGTGCTCAAGGTGAAGTTCTGGGTCTTCCTGAGCAGAATGTTGGAGACTACTTAGGACACTATTATACAATGATATATGCATTTGTCTTCTTCCTGATATACCAGCCTGAGAACTTAAACAACAGACACGTATTTCTCACAGTTCTGAAGGCTGGGAAGTCCAAGATCAAGGTGCAGGCAGATACGATTTTTGGTAAGGGCCTTCTGCCAGGCTTGTGCATATCCGCCTTCCTACGGCTGTGTGCTCACACAGCATTTCCTTCATGTGTGCACATGGACAGAGATAACTCTCTCTCTTCCTTTTCGCATAGGACACTAATTCCATCATGGGGGCCCCACCTAAACCTAATTACCTCCCAAAGGCCCAACCTCCAGATACCATCGTACTAGGGGTTAGGGCTTCAATATATGAATTTGGGGGCAGGGACACAAACATTTAGTCCATAACAGTATTTAATTTTGATTAGCAATTTATATAACCTTTTCCCTCTAGTCAACAACTTTTTTGGCTTCTAAGCACTAAACTGCAATCTTCAAGGTGTCCATGGAATCACATATTAAAACCTGGTCTGGTTCAGACATAAGCTACATGGACTCTGTGATTAAAAATCTGGTCAAAGTAGAGGGGCAGACCCTTCTGTGGTGGCCTCTCAGTCAAAACCATTACCTTCTAAAGACCTGGTACTAACAAACTTGTAATCCCCTGAAAAGAATCTCTGTCTGATACCTACTTTGGACAGAATCAGTGTAATTTTCCACAGGAGAAATTCTCCTGAAGATGGCAGGCTTTCACTTCCAGGCTTTGGTTCATGCTGTTCCTTCATTCTAGAACACTCTCTGCTTTCCCCTCCACATGAAAAATATCTATCCACACTTAGGTTTCTGTTTAGACATCACTTCCTTAGGTGTTCCTCCTCTGTGTTCCTGTGGGCTTTTGCTACCACCATCTCTTGGCTTGTCTGTCTACCCTTCTAAACTGTTAAGATTAGGACAACAGGAACCAAGTCTCTTTATTCACCACTCTGCCCACAGCATGAAGGCTGGTTCCCAGCATAGTGTCAGAGCTGAAAGAGTGAATAACTAGGTAAGAAGGTGAGTCATGGCATAGACGTCCAACAACATAGATGTTTAGTCATTTCTAGAGCAACCTGAAGTCAAACATGTTGGACACTTTGAGCCTTTACAGAGGACTTAACATTGCAGAGGATCTGTCTTCCAAATCAAAATAAAGATGGGGGTAGAGGAAGAGAGATAGAAATAAAGAACACTGTTAGGAGGAAAGCAGTTAAAGAGTCACCTCCCAAATCCAGGTGAGAAGACTTAGAATCATCATGGAGTCCTGTCCTTCTTTTACAACTCCGCTGAGGAGTCCCCAGATTTGTGGGAACTATCATGAAATGAAAATGCAGGACCCCTCTCAAAAATTATTAAAAATTTCAAAATGGTGGGACCACAGCATCAAAGCAAGCGTGTAATGTGGGTTCCTTCTAAGCATGGGGTCCCACTGACTGCATAGGTCTCATGTCCATGAAACCAGACTCATTCCTCTCCATGCCTAGGTCCCAGGGACATACTGGTATCATTACTTGACAGTATTTACATTTATTTTTCAACACTCTCTCAAGTATTTTAAGGCCCTGGAACTCAAAATTCTAGAACATAAATAATCTTTCATAATGATTTGCTATGAACTTGCCAAATGCCGAAGTCCAAAATGTAACACCCGAATTTTCATAATTGATATTCCCCCACAGAGACCTCTTGGTACTGAAATGTCCCTTCCCAAGCTTATCTTGCATTGATCCTCATTAGAAACCAGCTACACATCTGTAAAAAATATCATTTATCATGGCAGCTTGATCACTGCACTGAAAACAATATCACCAAAGCACCTGCCTGATCTTTCAACAAAGCACAACCCTGTATATTTTACTTTTGTTGAGTATGATGATTTTTCCCCCTTTTCTCTCACAAAGGTACCAAGATCAACTCAATCTTATTCCTGTGGTGAAGTGTTCAATTATGACATTTTATTTGGACATTACTCTAATAGCACCTTGCATTAATCTGCCCTAATAACTACTGGGACATTTTGGAAATAATTGATTTGTCACATCTGAAGGACATCTGTTATGCTACGTTAATGGCAATAAAACAGAAGATACTCACAAAAAGCAAAATGGAACTAAATGCCAAGATAAATGTTATATTTTAGCAATGTTCTCACAAAATAGCTGACAGATGTTAATATAACCATTACATTTTGAGGGAAGATACTCATCTTTTCCTATTATTATTCATACTTTATGACATACAGAAAAAAATATGACAATTCAGGATACCACATTTTGGGCCACGCCAAAGCCAAATGTTGCATATTGTTTTTCCACGTTGATGTATGTTTGGTCTACAGTTTCCAAGACAAGTATCAAAGTGATTCTTGGCATACAAATTGAGTCTCACAAAAACAACTGAATACTTTAAGGAAATGGTGAGGAATTTATGGCTAATATTTAAAAATAATTATAGGATCCCAAGGGAAAAGTAAACCTGAACAGTAAATTCTTATTGGTCATTTATGAACTGCACATAGAAAAACCCATTTGGAAAAGGGAATACAGCCACGTTCTCTACTCCTTAATATCCCCAGGATCCTATAATACACCACAAGAGAACTGATGACTGCACCTCGAGGAGGGGTTGAAAGCTGGAAATCAAATCAGACTCTAGCACGTGGGGGGAAAGTGATCTGAGAGCGGCTGCCGCTGGCAAACTGTTATGAGTGACTTATTGCCTTTCCATTTTTTCAGAACTTTAATTGTATTTAGATTTATAGTTCCATTACTGTATTCTCACATAAAGAGAGTTAATTCTTTAGAAATGTGCCTGCCTGGTAGAAAAGATACTCATTTGTTGGTTAATCCCAGACTCGATATATTGGCTGAGGATTTTTGTGATATTAGAAATTCCTCTGCTGAAGTCTCACAATTCTGTTTGTTTTCTAAATCTATTTTAATCTCACTTTCTCTTTCTGATGCAGACACACACACACAGCATGGTGTTGTCCAGAGAATGAAATAAACTTCTACAAAGAAGCTGAAAATCTCCGTTGTAAGCATCATGAGCACATGTTAAACAGCAAAGATCTATTCAAGGAAGTTTCTAAACTGCCTTACAGGAGAATAGTGGGAAAAGATATAACAGGGATCAAATCCCATGGTCCCATTTTACAGATGAATATAAACAGATCCAGAGACCTTAGTGACTTGCTTAGGGTCACACACAAATTCAGCAGAAGAACTGGACCTTCACCACGATCTCTCCCTTCCACATCCATGATCCTTCCTGCTATAGATCTATCATCAGATCTACAACGTCCCTACGTTAATCCCATAAATACCAATATCAATAACCTTACACAGGGACGTTCTTAATGCTTGTAAATAGCATCTTAATAACGTTTTTGTGGTTTTAATTTTGTTTTTGTTTTAAAAAATAAAGAAAAGAGACTATTAAAAAAAAGCAATATAGAGAACAAAAATAAAACCTAACAAAGATGGCCTTTATCCAATCTTTCAGTTTTTTGCCCAAACAATTTAAATTTAGCCAAAATCAAGAACACAAACAAAACAAAAACAAAACTACCTCCAAAATAAAATAGTCATGTGGTCAAAATTAATATGTATGTATGTGTGTATATATATATATATATATACACACACATATATGAGATTCAAATTTGTTTTTCAAATGGTTAACACTTAACTTCAATCTAAAAATTTGACACAGACTAAAAATTGGCCTGACATTTTTAAGTATAAAAATCATTTTAAGGAGAACCTTTGTCTCCTCTTAATGCATTATTTTTCTAACTTGATTGACTCTTTTACCCTGAGACTCTTACTGGAAATATGTGCTCATAATTAGTGGCCCATCAATATCACTGATTAATTACTTGGTAAAAAAAATATCATGTTAAGAATAATTTTCCTGTATTAAAAAGGTATGCAGAGCCTCATCCACCAAAGGGCAGACAGCAGAAGCAAGAAGAACTACAGTCCTGCAACCTGTGGATCAAAAACCACATTCACAGAAAGATAGACAAGATGAAAAGGCAGAGGGCTATGTATCAGATGAAGGAACAAGATAAAACCCCAGAAAAACAACTGAATGAAGTGGAGATAGGCAACCTTCCAGAAAAAGAATTCAGAATAATGATAGTGAAGATGATCCAGGACCTCAGAAAAAGAATGGAGGCAAAGATCGAGAAGATGCAAGAAATGTTTAACAAAGACCTAGAAGAATTAAAGAACAAACAAACAGACATGAACAATACAATAACTGAAATGAAAACTACACTAGAAGGAATCAATAGCAGAATAACTGAGGCAGAAACACGGATAAGTGACCTGGAAGACAGAATGTTGGAATTCACTTCTGCGGAACAGAATAAAGAAAAAAGAATGAAAAGAAATGAAGACAGCCTAAGAGACCTCTGGAACAACATTAAACGCAACAACATTCACATTATAGGGGTCCCAAAAGGAGAAGAGAGAGAGAAAGGACCCAAGAAAATACTTGAAAACATTATGGTCAAAAACTACCATAATATGGGAAAGGAAATAGCCACCCAAGTCCAGGAAGCGCAGCAAGTCCC